>NC_073303.1:94920590-95220590 GCF_027595985.1 Sorex araneus | reverse complement strand
AGAGGTGTGTGAAATGAAGGCCTACCTCACCCGTAACTGGCAATCCAAACTCATCGGGGTACCTGCAGCAACAGGTGAGGCTCAGGAAATGAAACCTGCTTCCAACTTCATTGCCAATCAAGCTGTAACAACAGATAACAAGTATTCCACACAAAAAAACCCAACTCTCGGCATATCACTGATAAATTCTTAAGCTGTAGTTACGTGATAATGATGCTGCAAATAACAAAAACGGTAAACCCAAGAAGCGTAAGAGGGTAGGTAAATGCACAACCCTCTGATCACCAAATATTGAATGAAAACAGACCCCTCTTTGGGTGCTTAAATCATAGCTACCTCAGAGAAAACTCTGGCCTATGAGACTAGAACTTTCTAACTGCCAGCTGGTCAGATAACCTTTTGCCTTATGGAAATACTACCTGTTCGATTAAGTACATCATAGATTTTTAAAAACAATCAACTTTGTTTTCTACTGAAACCCAATTACAGCACACAAGAAAAGGAAACTGTGTCTCATGATCTTCAATGGGAAAGCCAGATGCCCTCCCATAAATGAATTACTCTAAGAATAAATCTGGATTTACTCAGAATGTTATTGAGTTCAAAGCAATTTAAACACGGAGGCAATAAATCCAGGTGTCCCCTATAGTCAGCACGAGGACATTGAGCAGCAAACGTCTCTGCTCAGATCCCTGAGGAGCTGCTGCCTCGCCAACGTCAGCCATGGGACTCTGTGTCCTCACCTGAGCTTCCTTCTACTGTCATCCCACAGCTTGGTGGCTGCCCTCTCTCATTAATTAGCTACTATCTGTCTGAAGAGCTATGGGATCGTGAGCTCGTCTCCTTCAAATTAACGCCCCCTCCCCCCCCCCACACACACATACATACCCAGCTCCCATTTCCATGCAGGCATGTACATTTCTGAGCATATAACTATTGCCCACACCTCTTTAGACTCTTCACTCTGGTATTCAAAGGGCATTTCAGGGGTGCAGTGGAGTGAAAATGTCCTACTTATAGATCACAAAGATGAGCGTCTGGGGTGACAGGAGAAACCCATTCCCTGGGTTGGAATTTTTGCTATCGTAATATATTACTATGATGCTGGTCAAAACTCTCAACTTCACCCCTGCTCTGATTTCTCAAATGAGGGGCCAGGCTGTGCTTCTTAAGTAGCTGGAGCATCTTAGGCATACCTAACTGAACATGCTGGGGTGGTCCAGTTCAAGAAGGGAGGTTGAGCCCAGAAAGCACACCCCAATGTAAAACCCAATGAGGAGGCATCTGAGGACTGGCCGGGCTGAGGGCTGGAGGATGGAATACAAGGGTCAAGGGAGAAGGGCTCTGCAGGGCCAAAACTCAACTATATGTGACTCAAACTGACCCTTGCACACCTAAGGTGAGTGGGGTCATAAAAATGGTACAGGAGCTTAGTGGCCCTTACATTTTAACAGTGTTGACAATGAATGGCAAAACTCTATCTGAATAAATCCTGGAGTTGATTCTTTAAAACAATTGACCTGGGTTGTAGGATAACATTGGTTTTTCCTTCCTCTATGGCTATAGGAAGCTTGGGTTTGTTGGACTGAACCCATTCACAGTGCTCCTGAGGCACTCCCATTCCTCTGTGTGTTTATCTTTATCTTTAACAGCTGCTTCCCCAACTGGTCAATTACTTTTATCCTCAAATCAGACTGCTGATTTATATTTGTAAGTGAAACACTGCTTTTTCTCTTTCTTGTATGTCCTTTTGCATAGTTTACTTCAGAACAATGTCTTTTTTTTGTATAGACAGAGGAAGACACTTCATGCTACACTTTTGAAACTTGGGAGTTAATTGACTCTGAATAACATTCACTCCTGGGCATCTGTTTTCTCCACTTAAGCCTCAGTTGCCCTTAGTTCCTAGTACACCTAAAGCAGGATCCTGACAAGGTTCTGGATGGACCCAGGACAAGCTATGAGCTACCCTGGCACTGAAACAGGCCAGGCCAAGGACCATAGTACTTACCTCTAAGTTAAAGAGCACTGTCATGGACAAATTCTGTCATGATCCAAAAAGTAACAACTGGATTAGGACACTGTTAGGGTTAAGAAAGACTAATCTGGCCTGAGAACTGTAGTCTCGGATCTATAGCGAAATGTCTCCAGGAGAGCCACCCTACATGCTTACTGTATCTCTTACTGTGTCCATACAAAATGATTAATATTAAGAAGTAGAATTATGATGAATGTTTAAGTGGTTATTGGACTAAGGAAAGGAGAAACACACCCTAGGTGGTATTTCGTCCTTGGGAAGATCTTCTGGCTGCAGGAGATCAGGAAGGGCTTTCATATGTTGACTGTACTACTGAACCTAGGTTTGGTTGCTACCCCCAAGGCTGGGAGGTTGGGTGCGGGACCAAGGCTGTGAGATGGAGCACAGAGAGACTAGCATGGGGGACAGGAGGAGATGGAAATGAGGGGCAGTGTGAGTGCAGAGGAGAGCTGAGTGAGAGTAGAACAGGCATGTCGGGAAAATGGAATAAACAGCAACTGATGACCAACCAGCCTGGTGGCCCTGTTCCCTCCTTCATGTGTCTGTTGGCGGCTCACAGTCACAGAAAAACCATGGCGGGAGAGACACCCATTGCAGCCGATCACTTACTGATTTTTTTATTATACAATGGGTCATTAAAAGGATTGGATTTAGACACACGGCTTGGAGGAGCGGGGAGAGAAACAATGATCACTAGGAACCAGAGAAGGATCATGATGAACAAATTGTGACAATCACTTTCTGTGCATGAAGTTATTTGTTTAGGGGCTGGAAAGATAGCTCAGTGATGAGAGATAAATACTTTGTATTCTCTAGGAATCTAATTCAACCCCCAGCACTCCAAACACTATGTCCAGCATTGCTGGGTGGCCCTGGAAGCTTCTGGCTAATACCTTGTCTTTGGGCCCTCAGGTCCCCATGGTCTGGATATTTCCAGAAGCAACCTGGCCCCATGAGCACTGCTTGGGGACCTCCCACCACCTCACCAAGTTACCTGTTTAAGTAAGTATTTCTTTTTTTTTTCTTTTTGGGTCACACCCAGCGATGCTCAGGGGTTACTGAATTACTCCTGGCAGTGCTTGGGGGACCATATGGGATGCCGGGGATCGAACCCGGGTCTGCCACGTGCAAGACAAACGCCCTACCCGCTGTGCTACCGCTCCGGCCCCTAAGTAAGTATTTCTGAAGCAAGCTGAACGCCCTACCCGCTGTGCTACCGCTCCGGCCCCTAAGTAAGTATTTCTGAAGCAAGCTGCAGGGAACGCGCTACTCTTTGTCCTTCAATAGGTATTTGTGATAGCAAGTAAAATGTTACCCATGAGTTAGAAACTGAGAAAATTGCCTTCTTGTTTCTAATTTATTAGAAAAGTAAGCATAGAGAATTAAGGGACTTAGTAACTACTTAAGGGAATATGAAAGCTAATTCCAGCAGCTTTTGACCCACACCCTCCTAATTCTCACTAAAAACCAATGTGATATAGAAAAAATATGTTATAACTATAGCCATACTGAAAACAAAAAGTGATAAGTAAATTATTGCTATGATTAGGAACAGTTTTTCATGAACTCTATTTGATGAATCACACATGTCAAGTGTCTGGTGCATGGAAACACTCATTGTTATTAATTTTAAAGTCAAAGAAACTGGAATAAGAAAAAATAATTGGCAATCTTTGTAGACACTTTCTTAAGGTGAGGCTTAATAGCCGCAAGGTGCTGTAGAAACATAGTAGGCTGAATCATATCTTTCAAAATACAGCCTAAAACTCAGAAGCTGCAGATGCAGTTAGTTAAGAGGTGTGCAGGCACTAAGTCAGTATCTTCAGTCCTTGGTAGAGGAGAGAAGAGCAGAACAGACACACACAGGGAAGAAGTTCATGTGGAGATGGAGACAGACAAATGGCATATTGATGAGCCAGTTTATATGAGAAGCTGTTGGTAGTCACCAGATGCTTGAAGAAGCAAGAGATTTTTCTCCCCTAGAACTTTCAGAGGGTGCATATCTCTGTCAAAACCTTAATTTTACACTTCTAGCTCCAAAACTGTAATAAATACTTTTCTTTTGTTTTAAGTCCCCCTAGTTTGTGGCACTTTGTTACAGTAGCTCCACGAAACTCCTATAGAAGGAATCTGTTCTTCTCCACCATCAGGGAACCAGGGTCTTTTTTTTTTTTTTAAAGTGGACAAGTATCTTTATGCTTCAGTGTGTTGCTTTATGAGTCAGCAGGCCTTGTTTATTTGACTCATTCTTTTCTCTCAATTTTTCCCTTTTATAAAAAAAGCAGTGACACTCTTCATCCTGGGGGAAAGGGTCTATGAGGAAAAAAATTTACTGGAAAAACAGACAGGATGGGTCTGGAGAGGATTGGGATCCTTCTAGGCTGCACCAGTGATAGAAAACAGGTCCACCTAAGGATCAAATTCCCATCACAGCTCATCACATATGAATGTGTTTAGTTGCCTACAAGCATATGTCTGCAAGATGCTAGATTTATGCACTGTGCACAGAAAACTACTAGATATACATCTGGGAAAGGGCCATGGCCATCGCTACTGTGGCAGAGGACCAGGCCACAATCAATGCACACGAGACTACCTGATGCAAATGTTGCCAGATGCTGGTCTGAAAAGATATCTCTTATTTATAGATTAAGAAAGAGAAGAAAGCAGAAAACATGAAACCTTAAAAAGTGACACTTGATATGAGCAGGAGAGAATATATCCTGAAGTCTCAAAGGAAGAAGGTAGCATGTTATAGGAGTCTGAAGAATATTTTAGGAAAGTGCAATTCTGGAGAAATAACTTGCCTTGCATGTGACCGACTCTGATTTGAATCCTAGATGCCACATCATATAGTCTCAGAGCACCATCCAGAGTCACCCCTGAGCACAGAGCCAGGAATAGTCCCTGAGCATAACTGCATATATATATATACATATATATGTATATATGTATATGCAAAAGTTTTAGTGAAGTACAAATGGCTTTTGAAGTAGGACACAAACAAACTTGATCTCTGTGAATCAGGAATAGAGAGTTACAAAGAAATAAAAGAGGATTGCTCAATATAACAACATTAAGAAGATGAATGTAGGATCAGAGAGATGGTACAGCACGGAAGATACTTGTTTCCACATGGCCAACTCAGATATTGCAAATTGTCATGGATGATCCCTGGACACAGAGGTAAGAGTAAGATCTGACGACAGTCAGATGTGGCCCCCAAAACAAAACAAGTAACAAACACTTGGAAGTTCTCAGGGCTTATTTCTCACCCTGCAGTCAGGAATAACTCCTGCAGTCTGGGGGTACTGTAGGGGGTGCTGGAGAGGTGGGGTGCTTGCTTTTCATGTCAGCCACCTGAAAAGCAAGCACCCCACCTATTATGACTATCTTTGACTCCTGAATTACAAAATATTTAAAAGGAATAATTGAAATAGTTTTATCAGGAGTGCTACAAAGTTTCAAAATCAGCATATCAATTAATTGCTTATTTCTATCAAAGAGAATTTGATTATACTCATCCATTCTTAAAAAATAAATCTAGAAAACTGAAAATGAAAAAAATTTTTCTTGACATAATAAAATATCTCAACCATGAACTATAAAATGTAATCCAGCCAATGTCACAGGCAAGACAAAGACATTATCATCAAAATAATTTAATGTTGTTCTCTTAGAGGCTATAGTCAGAGGAAAGGAAAACCAGAATAAGGAGTTCGGGCATATAAAATAACATAATATGAGACTGACACCTAAGGACAGTAGACACAAGGGCCAAGAAGATTGCTGCACGGTTTTTAACCTGCCTTATGAGCAGGGGGAGAAGGCAGCTGGGATAAAGAAGGGATCACTAAGTCAATGATGGTTGGAGGGATTTCTCGGGATAGGAGATGTGTGCTGAAAGTAAAGGACCAAACATGATGGCCTCTCAGTATCTGTATTGCAAACCATAATGCCCATAAGTGGAGAGAGGGAAGAGGGCAATTGTCTGCCATAGAGGCAGGGGGGAGATTGGGACATACAGGGGAGTGGGGAAGGATACTAGGGATATTGGTGGTGGAAAATGTGGAGGGATGGGTGTTTGATCATTGTATGACTGAAACTAAAACATGAAAGCTTTGTAACTGTAGCTCACAGCGATTCAACAAAAAGTAAATAAATAAAAGGAGTTCTGGATTTGCAAAAAGATATAAACATTTTTTTCAGTCGATTATTCATGGTAGGATTAGACATCATGCAACACTTTGTACCAAGTTCATAGCTGAATCTCCACAATGAACATATGAGGTGTTTGCACTAACTACACTCAATAAGCAAATAAGGAAAACGAAGAGCCAAGAGATAAATTTGTTCCATATCACACAACAACAGGTATGTTGGCTCTAAAAGACATGTCTGAATGAAAACTCCAAACAGAACCAACAAAGGTAAGTATGTAAAGTGACTGGATATCAAAGTGAATATACATACCCCAAATAACACATTGTCTGTAAATAAGCAGTTAGGAAATATAAAATGAGAATAACAGTAATTCTATTTATATTAGTAAAACCTGGGGTTGGGATCAGTGATTAAGCACATCTTTCACATGGGTGAGGCCCTGGGATCTTCATTCCTGCCAACCCCCGCCTCCCGCTAAAAAGTAGTAAAGACAACAACAAGAAGCAGAGAGGGAGTTCAAATATCTAGCATACATGTTCTGCATGCAAAAGCTCTGGGTTCTATTCCCTGTGTCACGGAGAGCCCTGAGCACAGAGAGCAACTCCCAAGACTTAGTCAGGAGCAGTTCCAGGTGTGACCCCCTCAAAAAAAAAAAAAAAACCAATCCCAAAGGAATAGCAATCATTCTGGCACATGTGGAGTATGAGAGAAGAGAGTCTAACAATAAGTATTCAGACAGGCAGGAAAATAAAGGAAAAAGTACGTTTCTAGAAGAAATAACTAACTAAAGATTTCAATTATCTGCAATGAATTTTAGGGTTCATCTAATTCCTATAAAAACCTAAAGATTTTGGTGTAGGTGTTATGGTTCTAAAAGTACACAGGAGAGAATTACACAAGAATGTTTCAGCAAACAAGAGCAAACAAGAGTGAGAGGGACTCTGGCCTAAAAGGAAATAAACAATAGTTATTATATTGTATTTGCTAATCTAAGTTGGGGCTTCCCAAAGTGAGTGATACCACCACCTTGAGTGCACTGGAAAGATCCAAGGGGCTAGTAGTAGCCTCATCTGCAATTTGGGACTGTTGAGTAAAAATAAGAGGAAAATGGAAGCATAAGGAAAGAAGAAAAACTTGAAAAACCATTTACACATGCTTCTTGTATTGTGTAACTGAGAGTTAGATTTCTAGTTACTGTTTTCCAGTTCAAAATGCAGATTAAAAACAATCAGTGGTCAAGCTGACCAAGAGGTCTTAATAAGCAAGTATGGACAGGCAACTATGCCATGTATTTCTGGGAAGTCCTGAAGTCAAGGGCAGAAATGTGTGTGTAACAGTGTTTATAATCAATATTACAAATAGAGGGCACAATCTATTTGGATTATTTCTGAATTGTGTGTCCAAAATTAGCAATAGTACACATGCAATAAATACTTAACAAAATTAATTCTCATTCAATACCTTTGATCTTTATGGAGTAAAGATCATACATAAAACAAATCATCTTATTGTCTCAATAAGAGCACTTTAGATGTTTTTTATACATTTCCTCGTGTGTCTACTGTGCTTATAGCTAATATATCTAAGCTTACTGCTAATAAAATCATAATAGACTTGTCAATACAATACTTTCTGAAGTGCAGTCAAGTCAATATATTTGTCATATTTTTATTATAATATTAACAGAGGAATGAAGTAAAAAACTGCTGGTCATTAACATCTATTTATGTTTATTGAATCACTTGTGTTAATTGGTAAATAAGAAATGTGTTAATAAGAAGTAATTACTTAAATATGACAAACTAAGCCTAATAACTGATTTTAATTGCCTAGTGATGAATTTAAAAATAATTTCTTGATAAATCTAGTTTTATATTTGTAACTTAATATTCAACATATATCTAATGCTGAGAAATAGTCAACCCAGCTTCTTGGTTTAAATAAATATTTAGGATGGGGGTTGGCTCATACCTGTCACTGGACATTTTCCTGGCTCTGAGTTCAGTGGTCATTCTCAGTGGAGCTCAGGGATTAGACCCAGGCTTCCCACATACAAAACATTCATTCAGTCCTTTGAGCTATCTCTCCCACCTCAAGTTTCATATTAGTTTGTCTGTGGAGGGATGGGTGTTTGATCATCTTTTTAATTTTGATTATGAAATTGTGTAAAACCCACTGTATAGGTCATAACCTACTGTCAGACCACTATTAGAATACTACAACTACTGCAGAAATGGCTCTCTTCTGGTGGGAGAAATTGCACTTTTTCAATGATACAAATATTTATACCCTCAAGCATTTATATCCTAATATGATAAACAAAGAATTTTTATTATTTAATTTTTCAGGGGGTGGATAATAGACTACAGTTGGCTGTGCTCAAGGCGTACTGATGGCTCTGCACTCAGGTCCTTGATGGAGCTCCAGAGACCATATGGGATTGGATGCATGCAACATCTTACCCAATGTACTATCTCTATGGACTCACAAATCATATCTTTTAAGATAACAAAATGGCTGAACCTAAGAAAATATGTAGACAACACAGCACTAAATTTTTGAACAATGGTTTTATTCCATGGCCTAGAAACTACCCATATGACTAATTTGTTATTTTTTAAATCAAATATAACTATAAAACCTTCAAGATTAAAATAACATCCATCAAATTTAATGATGATAAAAACACAAATTTATCTTTTTTCAAGCAGTTAAAGCAAAAATTTTCTGATAGCTGACATAGGCAAAACTCTTTTCAATGGCATTTAAACAGGATGAAGATGGGTTGTGTGCCTCTTACATTTAATTACTGATTACTAAATCAAGAAAACTGCACAAAATTTGTGAAAACTAATTCTACTGACTGTACGAGAGATAACATGCACTATGCTGTATGAGCCAACATCTGTTGAAATGGCTCAAGTTGCTGAACATTCATTATGTGAGTATTTAAAAAATCCCAGTTCTCTATCCAGCTTAATGAGTCAACCTTTCAGGAAATGAAGCTTTACTTTCAGCAAACATGAGATTCATAAAGAAGAAAAATCTTCCCATGACCTATTATTTGCTAAAAATTGACAAACTGATACTACAGGAGAATCAATATTTCATGCACTTGGTGTGTTTTCTTCATTTATTTTTTTTTTTCACCTGGTGATGCACAGGGGTTACTCCTGGCTCATGCACTCAGGAATTACTCCTGGCGGTGCTCAGGGGACCACATGGGATGCTGGGAATAGAACCCGGGTTGGCTGCATGCAAGGCAAATGCCTACCCGCTGTGCTATCACTCCAGCAGCCCCTGGGTGCCTTTTCTTCAAAGCAACAGAAATCCTCTGAGAAATATCTTAACGGTTGCTACCGATGGAGCTCTAGTGATGACAAGGCTTTTCTTGTACATTTAAAAAAAGAAATTGTGAATGTATTCACTGTGCACTGCGTCATTCACTGCCTGAGTTTAGTTGACAAATATCTGAGTGAGTGCCTACATAGGTCAATCCAGCATGCTATTAACACAATCAATGAAAACATAAGCAACTCATTGAATGAGAATTTGGACAACTATTGAAAAGAATGACAAAGCCAATTGTTATTTAAACAGAAGTCCATTGGCTATGAAATGGTCCCCATCTGTACTGGTTTTACTAATCCTGACTCAGTGCTAGAGTTCCTAGAAACAAAGATGATGCTTTATGAACCAACTTGATAGATTCCAAACATGAAAAGGCTTAGATGACAAACTTGCTTAATAAATTTAAGGAAGCAAATCAACAGCTCCGAAAGAACAAGCTGAATTCATTTCTTTATTTCTCTATTTAATTTTGATTATGAAATTTTGGTCGACATGCTCAGAATTGTGTTCTCCAGTTACCTCAACTCTAAGCCACCAAAATGGTTGACACCCTTGACCAACGCCCTTATGTTACCAACATCTGCCTGCTTATGCCCTGCCTCCCCACCCCCACCGCCTCTTTCCATCTCATACACTTCATGGGCATTTTCATAATCCTAAGGTTTGCCATTATTTCATGGCCTTTATTCCATTGTTTTGGTACTCTATATGATGCAGGTACATTCAAACATCTGTTTTTTTGTTCTCCTCCTGGCTTACTTCTCTCAGTACAATACCCTCCAGTTCCATCCAGGTTGCAACAAACTGCATAAGTTCATCTTATCACTAAATTGAATCCAGCACAGCAGGTAGGGTGTTTGCCTTGCATGTGGCTGACCTGTGTTCTATTCCACCATGCCTCTTGGAGAGACTGAGCAGGCCTCCGACAGTATCCCTCCCGCACAGCAGAGCCTGGCAAGCTACCCGTGTGTATTGGCTATGCCAAAAACAGTAACAATAAGTCTCTCAATGAGAGACGTTACTGGTGCCCGCTCGAACAAATCAATGAGCAATGGGATGACAGTGACAGTGACCATATTTAGTGGAGTATGGGTTTAGTGCAGTCACAAAACAGTGAATAGCAATAAATCAACAGCAAATAGTAATTGCTGTGATGTAAGAATGTGATTGAGAAAAACAAAGTCAAACATTAAAAAATGAATCAAAACAGATTGAGTTCTTCCATCTCACTTGGATTACTTTCAATCTTATTTGTAATTTTTACTTTGAAACTATCCCTTGTTGTTTTAATATTCCATGTGTAATGTGCATGGTGCTATGATTTATTTTAATAATTTCATAGTTCCAAATTTTAAAGTGCTTATTTAACATCTTTCTTCACTATGGTTTAGGATGTGGTAGAAATATGAAGCATAAAGAATGCAAATTTGTTATTTCTTTTGTTTGGCTTGTTTACTTAAAGAAGGTAGCTTTACAGGGAACAATGAGTAATTTTTTTCTGAAAGAGGGAAAGCAGGCCAGAGAAGTTTGAGAATTTTACTTTTTTTGCTTTTTGGGTCACACCCGGCAATGCACAGGGATTGCCTCCTGGCTTTGAACTCAGGAATTACTCCTGGCGGTGCTCAGGGGACCATATGGGATGCTGGGAATCAAACCTGGGTCTGCCACGTGCAAGGCAAATGCCCTACCCACTGTGCTATCACTCCAGTCTTAGTTTGAGATTTTTTTCTATCTAATTCGTAAAGCACACACATTATAACTTGTATAACACATATAGGAGTGGTAAAGGTAGGTGAGTAATCTGGGAAGTACTATGGAAAAAGACCCAATAGTGCAAAATTTTGTTTCTGGGAAGAAAAACAGCAAAAACGATTGATTCCATAAATGATTCAATAAATGCTTTCCCAAAGTACTGTGCCAAGTTGGATAGTTCCTCTCATTCAAAGATCAGAACAATGCTAGGGCTCCTGACAGAGTGCATGATGTTAAGCAAAGTCTAAAAATATAATGGAAATGAAATCAGAAAAGTAAGAAAATAATATTCATAACAAGCAGAGAAGTTAAATGAATGACATGAGGAGTGACAGAGAAAAACATATGCAGAGCCTCTTTTGTAAGATATTGACAAGACAAGGACTAAGTTTCAGGTGAGGAACTAGAAGAAAGAAGACCATGAGAATCCATAGCATTTAGTTAGGGAGTTCAGACTATGCTACTAGTGATGGAAATACAACTGATGTTTACTTTTAAAACCACTTTATTGAAATGATAGTACAAAGGGTAGGGTAGTTACCTTGCACATGGCAGACCCAGGTTTGAATCAGACAACCAAGTATGGCCCCCCACACCCTGCTAGTTCTGATCCCTGAGTGCAGAGCCAAGAGTAAGCCCTCAGCACCACCGAATGTTACCCAAAAACCAAGACCATAAAACTGCCATATTTTAGGCACATAAGAGACATGGTCAGCTTAGTAGTTTTAGGGAGATTATTTCATGGGCAAAGTGGAGGAGACGGAGAAACAGAAGACTCAATGAGAAGGCTGTAGTCAGTTTCATGAAAACTAATGAAGGTGTGGAACAAGGCAAAAAAGGATGTAAAGAAGAATAAGGTTCAGAGAATTAGGTATTGGGGCTGGAGCAATAGCACAGCAGGTAGGGTATTTGCCTTGCATGTGGCCGACCCAGGTTCGATTCCCAGCACCCCATATGGTCCCCTGAGTACCGCCAGGAGTAATTCCTGAGTGCAGAGCCAGGAGTAACCCCTGTGCACTGCCAGATGTGACCCAAAAAGAAAAAAAAAAGAAAGAAAATCAGGCATGGATGTGAGAATTGCCCAGCTGTAGAACTAACTAGACTGATGCTACTTGGGAAGGATAGGATGTACTAGCAAGTTTTAGAGAAATCTGCGAGAGGAAAGGTAAAGGGACCAAGATGAGAGTGAGATATTAGTTTCCAGTTCATGGCAGTAGGATCACTTGGAGGAAGTAGGAGGCAAATGCAACAAAAGTCAGGAAGGACTATGAGATTCTGTCTGTAGGCATGAGTGGACTCTCAGGAGAAATACAATGAAAGTCCATACTTCCAGGATTTGTCTTATTCAATGTCTACCTGAAGAGAGAAGTTGGAGCCCTTTTCTCCAGCCCATTTTCCTTAGTTAGGAATACAGGTCCTCTTCTGCAAGCACTTGAAGTTGCAAGCGGTGATTACATTGAAAATAACTTATTTCTCAGGGTAACTCAGTTCCTGTTTAGTTTTTCTTTTACAAGGGCAATCCATGTCCTTTATTTTTCTTACATCTGAAATATTTCCATTCAATTAGCTAATTTCTCCCTGAAGTCATATCCTTCACTTTAATAAGAAGAAAATGAAGCCACTCTATGTATTATTAAACTTCATTCCAGGCTGAAATTGAATTATAAACTAGCAATCATTCCTCTCATGTATTGCAAGTTATTGGTCTATGATTCATGCTTCTGAATGATTTTCAATTCTTTGGAGGTGGTAGAACTGTCTTAAAATAGACTGAATGTAATTCAATGAATATTTTTGAGAAGTCTATAATTTTGGAAATCTTTACAGAAATGTTTTTATTAATAATGACCCCAGAACAGAGAATCTGCTTCAGAATGTGTTTCAAATCTTCTTTGAACATGTGACTTACTTAGTTTCTTTGATTTTTTTCCCCCTCAATGCTGTGGGATTTCTAAAAGGTCACATTTGTCTCCAGATGAGGCGTGGTGTTTAACAGGACCATTCTATGCATACTCCATGATTTTAGCAGTTCATTTTCACATGAACTCAGCATCATCTTGTCCCAAAAGATTCAGTTTACGTACTAACTTCACCTTGCTTGCCTTTTTAAAATTTACATTTATTTATTTATTTTTATTTATTTTTTTATTATTATTTTTTATTAGTGAATCACCATGAGGTACAGTTACAGACTTACAAACTTCCGAGCTTACATTTCAGTCATACAACGATTGAGTATCCATCCCTCCACCAGTGCCCATTTTCCACCACCAATGGTCCCAGCATCCCTCCATCCTCGCACCCTGCCTCTGTCACCTTGCTTGTCTTTGAATGGTTTCTGCCTTCTAAATCACATTGCCTACCAAAAACTATTCTACATTTCACAGAACTGGGTGGCTGTTAGAAAAGCGATACGAAAATGCAGGTGAAAATAATGATGCAGTTGAGGCAAGGGGGAGAGCTCAACTGTAGGTAAGTTTGAACTTCGGCATCACATGTCTTCCCAACCCAGCACAAGTGAATGTGGACCTGGAGGACCTTAAGCATCATCAGGATGACCTTGGTGGTCCTTCACACAGAAGGGTCCAAGCAGCTCTAGATCTGCAGGTACTTTTGGGCCCCACTGACCGAACTTCACCTGAAGTGGCTCCCACTGAGCTCTTCTTGTTACCCACCCTCTACGATCAGCACTACACCTAAATTCTAGAGTTATGTGATGTATCAGTCATTGAAGCATGTCACTGAGTATCTACTTCTTATGAAACACTGTATTAGGCACTACAGATAGACACATCTGTTGTTTGTGAATAACTGCTCCTAGGAATCCTTGGCCCTCATCTTTAAGGATATCTGGATCCCATGACTTTGTGTTGGCAGAAGAAACACCAAGATGCAGATGACACGAGAGAGCTGCCCAGAGTAGAGGATTCAGAAAGGGAGAAACACTAAAGATGTCAGAGGGAGATTTAGCAAGACTGAATAACTAGATAGAAATGTGCCCTCCCAAATGTCCCTGAGGAATTAAAGGCAGTCTAGGCAATCTAAAACCAGTAAAAATAAGTGGAAATCCATATTAGGGGAGAGAAGAGCATGTGAAGGAAATAATAGTTCTCCATTATCCCAGTGTTAGGAAATACAACTAACTCTAGAAACCAGTCATTATGACGTGGAATCACACTGCACAAAGAGCAGATTATTAGGAAAATCAACAATTAGGTTAGAGGGTTTGGATAGCTTGTTCAAGCTCAAGTTCACACAGCTGACGTGATGCGAATTTTATCTTAGGTCTGACTTTTTCCATTTTCCTCTCTTAATAGAGTTTTTCCTCCAGCCCTGAAGAATTAAAAATTAAAAAATTAAAATATGAAACTAATGAATTTGACTCTTCTTCACTAAGGATACTGGGGAACATTCCAGAATGAAGTGGAGCAGGGTGGGGGCCTCCTTATTGTTATTCTCTCCATTAAAGCAGTGCTGGCAGGGTGATGCTTGCTGGCCAGAGGTGTGCTTTCATCCTGCATCAGGGAACTTTCATAGCACAGGTACCTCGGTCTTATCTCTCACACCCAACAGTAATTATTTGCAGAGCAAGCTGAAAGTACAAATAAGCACACAGGTGTCTTTATAGAACATGCCCAGCATCAGACCACACACAAAGGCATATTTCTCACTGATCTGAGACAGGCCCCCAGGGAATCTACAGGACCTGGTGGTTGGTCTGAGCCTGGTTTGATGGTCCATGAATAAAAAAGCTCTCAAACAAGGCAATTGTAATGCCTGGAGGTGACGGATGACAACTACAAGTCCCTCTGGGCACCTATGTCCTCTCACGCTCATCTATAATTCTTGGCTCACTGATGCAGCATGATGTAATGGGCTTTCCATTGCTCTAATGGCCTGGCCTGTCAGTGTGGATTGATCACAACATATGCAGGAAGGCCGGGGCCTGCAACCTGATCAGCACTCAGAGATGGAAGACTTGGAGCAAAGTGTAAAGTTTTGCAAATCTCAACCTCACTTTTCCAAATCCCCAGACATGGCCACTGCATCTAGAGTGATCCATCTTGGACAGACGAGCTCATTTCTTGAGTTATACATTAAATGAATGGTAAAACTTTAAAAATATGAATATATGCCTGCTATGTTTCCCAATAAACCAATTAGATATTCTAACAAACAGCAGGATTGGACAGTTTCAAAAGTAAAACCTTTTAAAAATGTAGACATGGTTGAGTTTGTTTAGTACCCAGGTTCCACAACACAGATGAGAATATATTTCATTCTGCCTGGTAATTTAGACTGTGTGTTCTGGAATCTCGATGCCAAAATTATATTCCTAGCTCTATTACTTACCAGATAGATATATGACCTGGAATAATTATTGAATTCCTAAATCTTTGTTTATTCATTTCTTAAAATGGAGACAATAATGAGTACATCCCTTGGGCTGATGAGCAATAAAATATAAGTCAAGAGCACTGTTACTAAAATCTGGGTTTGCAAGGAAGAGATACGAATGGCCAAAAGGCACATGAAAAAGTACTCTACATCACTAATCATCAGAGAGATGCAGATCAAAATAACCATGAGATACCACCTCACACCACAGAGGCTAGCACACATCCAAAAGAACAAAAGCAACCGCTGTTGGAGAGGATGTGGGGAGAAAGGGACCCTTCTCACTGCTGGTGGGAATGCTGGCTAATTCAGCCCTTTTGGAAAACAATATGGACGATTCTCAAAAAACTAGAGGTTGAGCTCCCATTTGACCCAGCAATACCACTCCTGGGAATATATCCCAGAAAAGCCAAAAAGTATAGTCGAAATGACATCTGCACTTATATGTTCATCGCAGCACTGTTTACAATAGCCAGAATCTGGAAAAAACCTGAGTGCCCTAGAACAGATGACTAGTTGAAGAAACTCTGGTACATCTATACAATGGAATACTATGCAGCTGTTAGAAAGAATGAGGTCATGACGTTTGCATATAAGTGGATCAGCATGGAAAGAATTATGCTAAGTGAAATGAGTCAGAAAGAGAGAGACAGACATAGAAAGATTGCACTCATCTGTGGAATATAGAATAATAGACTATAGGACTAACACCCAAGAATAGTAGAAATAAGTACCAGGAGGTTATCTTCATGGCTTGGAGACTGGTCTCTCATTCTGGGCAACTCAGAGAAGGGAACACCAAGTAAAATGTGGTTGGAGGTCATGTGGGGGAAAGATGATGCGGGCCGAATATAGACTAGAGACTGAACACAATGGCCACTCAACACCTTTATTGCAAACCACAACACCTAATCAGAGAGAGAGAACAAAAGGGAATACCCTACCATAGTAGCAGTGTGGGGTGGGGGGAGACGGGATTGGGGAGGGGGGGAGGGATGTTGGGTTTACTGGTGGTGGAGAATGGGCACTGGTGAAGGGATGGGTTATCAAACTTTGTAAGGGAGAAACATGAGCACAAAAATGTACAAATCTGTAACTGTAAAAAAATAAATAAAAAATAATAAATTTGGCTAAAAAAAAAATCTGGGTTTGTCTGATGTTGGTAGCCTAAATGCCTGTTGGATAGATGAAGCAGATGAGATTTGTTTCATCTATAAGGGAAGTTAAGTGAACTTTCCCAAGGTCTCAGTTGCCACTGAAACCCAGAACAACAGCTCAATTAAATGCACCCCATCCAGGACCACTTTCTAACATAAAATGTACCAAATCTTTATATCAGGTTTGATCCTCTCACCCAATCTAATACTGACAGCTAAAAGCCAGCGCATCCTATACTCAATCGTTGGGAAAGACGAATAAGGAGAGGCTGATAAAATCTCAGGGCTGGGAGGAATAGGGATATTACTGGTGCCTTCTCAAGTAAATTGACGAACAACAGGATGGCAGTGACAGTGATCCTATACTCAGAGGAGTAGCTGAAACTTGGTCTTCCAAGAAAATCTCACATAACCTGACAGCTCTCCTCACTCAGAGTCAGAACCCCTCAAAATTACCTTCAGTTCAGCACCACATGGAAAACGGAAGCCTTAATGAATCCACAAGCTGCTGTTATTTACAGCAGATTAAAAAACAAAGTAAATCTAGAACCTGGAGAAGCTACAAAATTCATGGTTTACTGGTACTCCAGCCATACCTGCTGAAGACCCTCTCAGACATGGTTCACATTTTTGACTGCAGGCCAAAATAACCCCAATACTATTTGAAAACTAATCAAATAAGCAGAAGAACCTAAGAACTTCCCCCCAAAAAGTACTGTTTTGGACCACTTTGGTGGGAACTGGCTTTTGCTTCCCAAAAGCCCCTGGATGGGTTTCAACATGCAGTCTGGTTTCTGAACTACTGGTATGCATTGTAGTTGTTGAGCAGTTGACTGGCAGGAGGCTGAAAGTCAGCCTGTTTAAATGGAGTGCAAAGATACCCAGAAGTGAGCCAATCAGAGAAACTCTAGATGCCTGATGCATCCTGTGCCATTTCCCAGACTGTTCTCCCTGGTCCAGTTTGTTCCTGTTACATTCTTACCACTCCCCTGATACCCAAAGAGCTCTTCTTTTGCTCTGGTGTAACCTGCTTTTGGTACCACTACTTACTTCAACCTACTAAAACCTACCTCACATAGCAGCATCATGTCCTGTTTATATGAGAGCCATGGACTGCCATCTTGTCTCAGTTAAAATTGGCCCATGATATACAACCATCTAACTCCACTAAGTCTTAACTGTGGAACCACCATCTTGTAGAAATCCTAAGTTTTCCAGAAACACTAACTTCTTCTTCTGTGGCATCCTCTTTGAGACTGTATCCTCCTTTCCTTTTTTCCTTGTGCATCGTGGGTCTTCCTCCTTCTCTTTACTTCTCTTTTGCTCTGACACAGAAGGATGCATCTAAGCAGAAAATATGGCTAGAGAGCTTCCAGTCTCAACTCTTGTTCTTAAAATCGTGGCAAGGCCACCACAATTTCTCCTGGTTCCCTAGTCACTCTGTGTGTGTGTGTGTGTGTGTGTGTGTGTGTGTTTTCTCTGTGTTGTTTACTCTGAAGTCAAACTCATCTCTGTTTCATCTCCAAAACAAACTATTTATCAGTGCTATTTGCCACTGGTAATTTCTCCAAGAATGCTCCCCCCCACCTCCCCCTGCCAACAGTTTATCAGGTGAATTCCTATTGTGCTCTAATACTCATTAAATATTTACAAATAGTGAACGAATATAGTATCATGAGAATTATTCTGGGCAGGAAATAAGCAGTAAGGTCCACTTCTCTAACTCTTTGTGTGATACTGGGGTCTTCTCTCCAAACCTTTTTGCAAGTAGTACTCCCAACAGTCCTGTTGTATAGATGCTATTACTATGCCCATGTTATAAGTGGAGAGACAGGTACAAGGAGGGCGTGGGTTGTTTTGTTGTTGTTTAGGACATATTCTGAAAAGAACTTGGGCGTGACTGAGTTCAGGGTATTATTTGGTGGACAGAAGAATGTTGAGAGGGACATCAGGAAGAGGGCCAGGGATGTGGAGTATTAGATCAGGTCATAGACACTGAAATAGAGGGACTAACAAAAATTAATGTAGACCCTAATAGTTGACTTTTCTTTCCGAAATGCAAACAATGTCTGACTTAAACTCTGATGCCCAGGCATCCATTTCAAAGAGGACTAGCTCAAACAAGTACTTGTTTATGACAGGACTACATAAAACATTCCCTTACCTAGTAAGTGTCCTTCATTTTGTAGAGCCTAGTAAATTAAGGTAACTGTTGAGAGTGAATTATTTCTTTCTTTTTCCTTATTTTTTTGTCTCTCTTCTGGGTATTTCAGACTTTTACCATCTTTCTAAAACATCACTATAGTCAAGGTGTATGCTGTAATTTATCACTTTTATAAGTAATAAAACACAAAGTTTCCTGATGAAGAGCATCTTACAGTCAAAATAAAACACCAAAGTCAGTCCAATCATAATATTGGCTTAGAAAGGAGTATCGACAGGGATTTCATGAGGGCCTTGGTAAATGGCCCTGACATCATTATCTGGTAGCATTATTATCAGTTGGCTGAAGCAACACAAAACACAATGACATGTGGGAAAGTAAGCAAGTGGGGTTAGTATTGGGGATATAGTAATCAAAGAACAGAGGTCTCTAACATCCACTATTAATTATTGTTATAATTTTTTTGGTGCATGATTTCCTTAGCCCATCTCTGCTAACACCTTTAACACTAGCAAAGTCTGGTCACATACAACATACACTGAGAGAGAGAGATGAGGAGAGACATAAGAGCAAGGGCCTGGTGGGACAGCTCTGCAGGTTCAGAGTAGAGCTGTGGGCAGGCATGGCAGGTAATGCCAGACTGAGATTCAGTACAGGAGAAAGGTCAGAGCCAAGTGTCATAAAGAAATGGCTATCCATCTCACCACTCCTTATCCCAAGTTGCAAGAACAGTGGAATGATAAAATAGAAGCGCCTGAGTTTGGTTTCACCACATATATGCATATGTGGAATAGACACAGGGAGGGCCAATGTTTTATTTAAAGTTCAAAGATCACCACAATAGATACTTGCACAACGTACAAAAGCAGGAGCACTGCATGGCCTTCCAATGGCCGACAAAACCAAGCGGGCAGACAAAATGGGATTCTACATTCACTTGTTTAGCTCAAATATTTGAAGATAATATTTGGGCCCACAAGTTCATTTTATTCCCTTGGATGCTTCTCTGAACTGTGCAGATTTCTGGGCCTCTATACAAGCAAATAAAAACAGGGATGTTGTGAAGGCTTTGGATACCGTTGGTGAGAATCCAGTTGAGAGAACACAGTTCTCCTAGATAATTTCCTTTCTCCATTCAGTCTACAGTTAAGTGTCGATCTCACCACTGGCAAGATTATTGGCACCAACTCAAGCCTCTTCGGTCCTTTGCTTCAGAGAGCAACGATGACTAAGTGCAGGATACACAGTGTTCCCAGTGTGATCTAATTTCCCACTGATCAAGACTGGGGAGACTGGGTCTGCCTCTAGAAATCCAAGTCGGCAGGCTCTATTTCTGCCAAACCCTATGCCAGCTTCTATGGTTCACATGTTTGATTCACTGCTCAGAAACCTTTTATGTTTTTCCTCCCAAGCTGAATCTTGATTCTGTTCATTTGAAGATGAAAGGAAGATAGAGATGTTATTTATGGGAAAGGAACATTAGGAAAACTAATTCAGTTCAGGGGTTAGCAAACTGTGACCTATGACTAAGTACAGGAAATCTAAGACACTGAGCCTCCAGTGCATTTGTAGAGTTATAGCACTGTAGCGCTGTCCTTCCGTTGTTCATTGATTTGCTCAAGCGGGCACCAGTAACGTCTCTATTGTGAGACGTTGTTAGTGTTTTGGTATATTGAATACACCACGGTAGCTTGCTAGGCACTGCCATGTGGGCGAGATACTCTTTGTAGCTTGCCAGGCTCCCTGAGAGGGACGGAGAAATCGACCCCAGGTTGGCCACGTGCACGGCAAACGCCCTACCTGCTGTGCTATCTTCTAGCCCAAAAATAGAGTTGGATATTGGAAGATAAACACATTCATTTATTGCTTTCATGTTACAAAGGCCTAGAATGGAGGTTTCCAAAATCATTTGTCCTAATTCCCCTTTTCAGAAAACATTACTTAGCAACCATTCCTCCAAATCTACTTAAGTAAACAAACTTAAAGGAAAAGGTACTACCAACTGAACCCAAGATTACTACCACACCCTGAATCATTCCAGTGCTCTTCTCTTCCCAATCTCCAGAATTGCTTCACTTTGGGACACACTGGTCTGGATTAGAGTATGTTGTTGTTCTCCTGCTCCCTAAGAGCCTGAGCTTTGCTAGGCCCATTGTTTTTTTTTTTTTTCTTTTTGGGTCACACTGGCGATGCACAGGAGTTACTCCTGGCTCTGCACTCAGGAATTACTCCTGGCGGTGCTCAGGGGACCATATGGGATGCTGGGAATCGAACCCATGTTGGCCGCGTTCAAGGCAAATGCCCTACCCGCTGTGCTATCGATCCAGCCCCATTGGTTTTTAAGAACCTTCTTCTCTGCAGGATTTACTCAAACATTTCTGGTCACTGGTCTCTCTGATCTGTTATACTGCTAGGTTTGAGCCAAGTTATCTCTTGGTAGGCTGAACAATTTTCCAAGGCACAAGGGTGAGAAAGTTGATAAAGTAACCACCTGAAACCAGGGTGTTTGGTATCACCCACCTCGATCCAGATCCTGAAGCATCTCTGATCTCAGCCCCCACTCCCACCCCATAACCAGGATTCCTTCTTACTATCAACACACTATAAATAGCTGGGATTTCTGAATTTTTTCCTCAGCTTTATATTCCTAAACCAACTTCATTGTGTCTCATGCCTTAAATTATTATCCTCATACACAGCAAGATGATTTCCAGTCATCTTTTTAGCTTTTATCACTTTCCTGAGGCCTAAAGCCTATCTGGACTTTTTTTTTCCATCTGCCAACTGGACTTTTTCATTTAGATGTTCTACTAGCACCAAATCTAATCATTCATATACCTTATTCACCAAATCTGATCTATAATGTCTTTTCCTAGGCTGTCCATCTCAAGGAAAATTATAACCACTGCTATGTCACATTTGAATGTCTCATAAACCCCAACCCTCCAAAGTTGTTATGTCCCAATGTTTATAATTTTTCCCCAAAAAAATTGTTGCTCAAAGGCTATAAGATAGGGGAACATAATTCATTGAACTTATCTCCTAAATCAAAACTTGAGTTTTTCCTCAAGTCTTCTTTCCATTACCTCTGATTCCTTTACCTAGTGACTGCCATTAAGTTACCATATCCGCTGATTCCATCTCCATATTTCTAGCATTTTTCTTTTCTCCTCAAGTCCCTGCAGTAGTAGAGTTGAATTCTCTGATCGTGCTTATCTAGAAAAAAGGCGATAACTCTCACTCTCAGCCTTGCTCACCTCCAGCTTCACCACCATCAGAGAAGAAATCTTATTGAAGACCATCTTATCATGGCGTTCCCTCCTTGACCCAATGCTTAGAACACTTACAGGAGGAAACTCAAATTCATGATCTTGGCCCTAGGCACTTACCGTCTGGTCCCAGACAATCTCACTAGTCTCCTTTTCCACGACTACTTTTAATTTTTTTTTTATTTTGTAAAGTAGTTCACAATATTTGATTACATTTAATAGTCAAACAATAATTCCACCACCATTACACCTTCCCACCACCAAATTTTGGGTGTTTCCATCCCCAACCCAAATCCCTGACCCAAAGCGGAACTGAAATAATATATTTTGTATTGCTTGTCTTGAAAATCTGCTGAGAAACTAGATAAATGTATCCTTAGAGGAAAGAATGTGAGGATTGTTGTATTTCACCCAGGGGCCATTAAGCCCTTCTATAAGAGATCACTAACATGTTGTTAAAGGTTGGGCCTTGTGTGTTTGTTTATATATATATACATATATATATGCATGTATATGTATCTGTAAAAAAATGTATATTTCCTTCTAAGATTGGTTGCCTCCTATTTTGAGCTTTGTCAAATGTGGTGCAGCAATCCTGGAGTAGGGGTAGAGTATTTGGCCAATGTGGCCACCTGGTCCAGGAAAAGATGCACTTTGTGTGAAGCTCCGCTGAGCATGTGGAGAGCAGCCGTGAGTGTGGCCACGGCTGAGTTGTGGAAGTTTTTGGCTGCTGGGGCTGGGTTCCCTGGGGCCCAGAGGGGTCTCACCCGCTCCCCTCCGGGGAGCCCCGAGTGAAACAGCCTGGTTCCAGCCTGGTGTCATGGTTATGAGGAGTGTCATGTTGTTCCCTTCCGGGAAAGAAGGACATTTGATCTGGACGGTGGATGGCTGATGATGTGAATATTTGGCGCCAGTTAGATGTGGGTTATGGGCGTGATTGCTGAGTTGTAGGAGATAGGGAGATACGAGTGGTGCATCTCCTTACCCGGTCCCCAGTCCCACTGAGCCCATGTTCTCAGTCACAAAATCCCGCATACCTGTCCATGACTACTTTTGCACCATTATTTATGTTATAGCAGCTATTTGTAGTTTCTTCCCACCTTCAGTCTTGGCTCTTCATGCTGTTCCTTCAGACTCTTATACCCTTCGAGATATTTTCCACCTGAAATATCTTAGGTACCTTTCTACCACGTGCAAATATCAACCACATTCTAGGAAGCTTTCCCTGGTATGTTGTTTATTTTACCTTCGACATGGTCAAATATTTTATTAATCATTTCTGTATCTTCTATATGCTTAATTTTCCCCTCTTCCCTCACTATAATGTCTTCATTGATTTTTCTCTTCTCAATACACTATATGATTCTATGATTTTTATAGGGCCACACCCAGAAGTGTTAGGGGCAGGTGTGGACCATTATAGGAGAGATTGGTGGTAGCCCAGTAGTGGAAGCCCACTAGAGCCATATCTAGCCTTTAGGATGGAGGGGCATGCAGAGCCAGAGATCTCTTAGGCAACGACTATCATCTATCGCCTTAGCACCAAATTGGCCTTCTTCAACATTTTGTTCATTTTTTTTAACTCTTCTTATTTAGGTACTGTGATTTACAGTGCTAGTTTAATGTATACATTGTTCCAAAACCATACCCCCATTAAGAAGCCCATATCCTTCCACAAATGCTCAAATGGTCCCTATACCCAACCTTCCATCCCCTAGGAAACTCAGTCCTGTAGATCAATTTTCTAGTTCTGTTGTCTTTAGCTATTTGTTCCCTTACTGTTGTCTTTTTTCAATCCTTTTACACCTGTGAACTGGCACCTGTCCTGAAAACTGACACAAGGACTAGTGATTATAACCAAGGCAGTAAATCAGTGTTTTTTAACCTTTCACCACATGTGAACCAGCACCAGTCAGAAGTTGAGGAATACTTCATTAAACAAACAAAAAAATTGAGAGCAGGTATTTTAGTTTTTCTATAGACCTAATCTCTAAATAAAACACCTCAAAAACAGTAGGCATTTCAGTTCACTGAATTAATGAGGGATGAAAAAAATGAATAACGTGAGATATACTTTTCCATCTAAGGTAAATTCCACCCCTCTCCCCTGTCTTTGTCCTTTCTTTATCCTACCTTTAGAAATGACCACCCTTGGGGAAAGAGTAGACACAGCTTAACATAAAGAATAAGGATAACTATAAAAAGAACTGCCCTTTTAAATAAGGAATTATTTATTGTACAACTACCATGTGCCTAATATTTTATCGTATATGTCATCTTTACAAGCATTTAAGTTTATGACATCATATTAACTGACACAGATGATGGGGTTCAGCTCCATATTTAATTTTATTTATTAATTTTACTTTTGTGGGTCGTACCCAGTGGTGCTCAAAGCTTATTCCTGGCTCTGTGTTCATGGATCACTCCTGGAATTGCTCAAGACTATATGGGTTGCCAGGGATTGAACCCGGGTCAGCCACATACAAGGCAAGCACCCTACCCACTGTACCTCAGCTTCCTTTTTATAAGATAATGACAAACTTCCAAAGTCCCTCAACTGGTGACATGCAGAGAACAGACCCAGTTCTCCTGGCTTTAGTGACCAGCCATTGTCATAACATGCCACCTTCCTCTCCCCTCCTGTGACTGTAATCTACTCTTATTTAATCTTCTTTTGTTTATTGAATCAATGTGAGATACAGTTACAAAGCTTTCATGTTTGAGTTTCAGTTACAGTGATCAAACACCCATCTTTCCACCAGTGCACATTTTCCACCACCAATGTCCCCAGTATTCCCCTACCATCCCAACTCTTCCCCTGCCTCTATGGGGCAGACAATTTCTTCCATACTCTTTCTCTATTTGGGGGCATTATGGTTTATAATATAGATATGGAGAGGCTATCACATTTGGTCCTTTATCTACTTTCAGCACACATCTCCCTTCCCGAACAATTCTGCCAACTCTCATTGACTTAGTGATCCCTTCTCTAACCCAGCTGCCTTTCCCCCCAGCTCATGAGACAGGCTTCCAACTATTGAGCAATCTCCCTGACCCTTGTGTCTACTGTGCTTGGGTGTCAGTTTCATATTATGATTTTTTATATTCCACAAATGAGTGCAGTCACTCTATGTCTGTCTCCCTCTTTCTGACTCATTTCACTTAGCATGATACTCTCCATGACCATCCACTTAGAGGCCAATTTCATGACTTCATCTTTCCAAACAGCTGCATAGTATTCCATTGTGTAGATGTAAACCAAAGGTGTTTTAACCCGTCGTCTGTTCTCGGGCACTCGAGTTGTTTCCAGATTCTAGCTATTGTGAACAGTGCTGCAATGAACATACAGGTGCAGCTGTCATTTCTACTGTGCTTTTTTGTACCCTCGGGATATATTCCCAGGAGCTGTATTGTGGAGTCACATGGAAGCTCAATTTCTACTTTTTGAAGAAATGCTCATATTGTTTTCCAAAAAGACTGGAGCAGTCGGCATTCTCACCAACAATGAGAGAGTCCCTTTCTCCCCACATCTGTGTCAGCACTGGTTGTTCTTGTTCTTTTTTATGTGTGTCAGTCTCTGTGGTGTGAGATGATAACTCATTGTTGTTCTGATTTAAATTTTTCTGATGATTAGCGATGTAGAGCATTTCATGTGCCTTTTGGCCATTTGTATTTCTTTTTTGAAGAAGCTTCTGTTCATTTATTCTCCCCATTTTTTTATGGTAATGGAGGTTTTTTTTTTCTTGTACAATTATACTAGTATCTTGTATACCTGCATATTAACCCTTTATCAGATGGGTATTGGGTACATATCCTTTCCCATTCTGTGGTCTCTCTCTGTACTTTGGTCACTTTTTCTTTTTCTAAAGCAAGTTAGAGGCTTCTCAGCCCCAGCCAACCAAGAATAATGTTTACTTTGTCCCAATGAATTTTTTAAAGATAAAACATCACTGCAGCATGTTCTGTGGCCTCCATTCCACTGTTTTTCAGATCACCATGGTTGACATGGATTAAGAACTATGATTTGTAGAAAATATGTGTCCTGAGAGATGGAGAGAATACAATGTGGTATACCTTCTAGGCCACAGTGGTCGCAATGGGACCTGGGTCAAGATCCTTCCTCAGTCTGAAAATTTCTATAACCAAGAAAGAAAATAACTGACTGGATATTATGGTCTGACTCCTGTTCCTCTCATTCCTATGTTAAATGTTTAACTACCAACACACCTCACACTATAACCTATTTGGACAGAGGGTCTTTAGTAAGCAATTAGATGAAAATAAGCTCATGTAGGATGAATCCTCGTCAATATGACTAGTGTCCTTATAAGAAGAAGCAATTAAGATGCAGGTGTGAACAGAGAGAAAAAAGATGACACGAGAAGATGACCATGTATAAAGTAAGGAAAAAAGTCTTAGAGGGAACCCATACTGCCAACTCCCTTGATCTCAGACATTCAGCCTCAATCACTTTGAGAAACACATTTCTGATCCTGAAAGAAATGTGATTCTGTTTTATGGCCTCCTAAGCAGAGCAATAGAGATGTGCAAACATACTGTTTCTGTCACAGCTACAGCACCTCACAGATGCATCCAATTTCGTGACCTTATCTGACAGTACTAAGATTACAAGAGGTAACACAAAAGTGAGACAATATGGCCTGGAGGAAAGAAAATATGGAGGAAATACAACTTTTTCCCTACATGTCCCATGTAAAAGAATTAACACTTGGTCTTGTGGGAGTGAATCTGTCTTTGTCCACTAGGGCTGTTCTAATAGAAACCACAGATGGGAGGCTTAATCAACAAATTCGTTTCTCACTGTTCTGCAGACAATGTTTAAAGTGATGATTTACCCTTGTCTAGCGAGCTTCTACTTCCTGGTTTGCATGGATAGAAGACAGGTACTTGGGTGGCTGGCACTTGTCCACATTGCTGAGGCATCACCTCTAGTGTATGTTTTTCTCATAATGATGCTAATCCCATCGCTTCATAGCCTCCCAGAGCTTTCACCTCCAAATATCATCACAGTGGGAATTCAACTCAACAAATAACTTTGTGGGAGGCACACATTCAGCCCACAGTAGACCTGCGCAGCCAGAATGGAGAGGCATGTGGCCTCAGCACACAGCAGGGACAGGCACTGTACAAGACCATGAGCTTCCATCTCTAAGGATACTCAAGCAGAAGCTCAAAAATATTCATGATAAGAATGATACCAGAGGTTCAGGCTGTGTTATGGGAGAAAGCAAGAATGCCTTAGAGATGGAAGTTGATACAGCACACAAAATAATATTTAAAAGATTTCCCAACGGGGATATGGCCACCAGTTAAATTCTGGAATTCCCATACCTGGGGACCACTGGAACGGGTTCCAGTACCACCTAGAATGTTATGTAGTATGTGACTTTGTTTCATATACCACAGCAAAGCCCTCTGGAAAGCCAGGTCTCAGAACTTTAGTTTCTTCATCCATAGGAGCACTAGCAGAATTGCAGGTTGCTATGAGGGAGCTTCAGATAAGGGGTAGATGGAAAATACATGCATTACTAACTTCAACTCTAAGACAGCTGTGATTCTACATCTTCCATGTGCACTTTACAGTCTTAGAATCACCCTGTGCGATAGGATCTATAACCCCCCTCTTTATACACAAGAAATTGACACAATTAAGAGCCTTCCCAAGAAGTATAAGTATCTGCAACCATGGAACCTTATTCTAGATCCACATACCAAAAGTTACATCCTCTGCTTGCACTGTGCCTGGCAGAATCCTACTTGCCTCAGAACTAGCACTTATTTACACTCGCAAGCAGTTTACATTGTTCATTCTCTCCTCCTCTTTCCCCTCCTTTTTGGAATCAGAAGCTACCCAAAGTAACCTATAACCCCGTCAAAATGATTATATGCACAGGCAACAATTTATAGGACTTCCTGCCTATTTGTTCATGCCAAGTATTTCATGAGGTCCATCAAGCCAAGAGACTTCAGTTGATATCCAGGTCATGCTCCGTGCTGCCATCCCTCAGCACTGGAGAAGAGGGGATACAGAAAGAAGGCAATAATTTCAGCAATACGTTTGCTCAGGAAATAGAACTCTCTTGTAAAATATTTTCCTGAAGATGCTGGATGTCATTTTTATACTTTGCATATATCCCTTCTGAATTAGTATCAACCATTCACTTATATCTAATTCAATGATAGCAGAGGTCTCAGAAGCCCATTCAATCAGTGTAATAACAGGTAATACACTTCAGGGTAACAAAAGGTCAGGTCACCAGCTCGAGTCATCTTTCACTTCATAAATGATGAGCTTGTAACCAGCAGACCCCTTATTGGTCCAGTGTTTGGGACTCAGAAGACAATTCTATATACATTGCAGTCGTGAGTTGTACATCACTCAGTATGACCCCAGACGCTGTTTACTCTGAAGTTCAGGATTCCCAATGATGAAATCCTAGCTATGGATCAATGCATCTGGGCTCATTATGATGATAAGAGACAGTGAGTCTATGCATGTATCTGGCATATAATAAATGCACAATTTCTTTTCTTGGTATTGATGAGTCTCTGCCATGGAACTAAATTTAGATGAGCTTCGGAAATATTTACCAAGACCCATACGTCATAATATATACTTGTCCAAATACTTTTTTTTTTCAGAATGGAATACAGAAACCATCTCTAAGCTGTGTAGGGACCGGTAGACCAGTAGATATGGAGGAAAGTATGAGAACAGTCTCAGAGTGTAAAAGGATTGGAGAAGCACGTGGTTTATATAATTTTATGTCTCATCAAGTTGAGAGAATTTGGGATATTGAACAGAGTGTAAGGGTCCACATACTCTTTTTGACAGGTTGAATTTTTATAGTGACCTTGTGATATTGCCAATGTGGAGGAGACTATAAAGTTGGGAGAGAGATGGGTGAGGAGTAGCCCCAGGATCACACCCTGATATTGTAAGGCAGAGATGAAATTGCATCCTAAGTTCATTGCTGGCTCCCCAGGACTCTCTGCAAGGCTGAGACCACAAATATGAGAGTTAGGCAACTGGGCTTTAATCTCATATCATCTGTGTCCTCAGTGTTTTAAGGCTGTATAAACCCTGAGACCTCTTCCCAAAAAAAAGAAGAAATAAACAAGTATAGTCATAGTGAATTATAGGAGGGCTGTTGGGTGATGAACTGATTCATGAAAGCTTAAAAGAGTGTCTAGCACAAGTGGACTATTTATTTCACTATCCTGCTGTTATTTTTAACTACTGCTCTTTGAAAGCTTGTGGTCTGACCATGGTGCGTGGATAAAAAGTTAAGAGTGTGAGGGGAGCATTTGCTAGCAACTGCTCCAAATGGTGCGGCCTGTCCATAATATCCATCTGTGTTCTCAGGAACATGAGGGCTGTTTGTCAGCAAATGCCCTTTCCTGTTATGAAACAAGATATAGAGAAAACTGAGATATTTCTGGAAAAGCATGGACATGGGGTGGATTTATGGTTCTGGTGGAAGGGAGACTTACGGATGCTGCAGTCTCATAGAGATGTAAATACCAAGTCCTGTTTTTGCTTTTGTTTTTCATTCTTTCTCAGCAAACTTTCTCCTATTAGTGCCCATATAAGGTTGAGGTAAAGACTCACTTGGAAATCCTCAGGATAATCCAGTGATGCCATGAAGAGGTGCTGTAGCTGTGACAGAAACAGTATGTTTGCACATCTCTATTGCTCTGCTTAGAAGGCCATAAGACGACAGAATCGCATTTCTTTTGGGATCAGAAATGTGTTTCTCAAAGTGGTTGAGGCTGAATGTCTGAGATCAAGGAAGTTGGCAGTACGGATTCCCTCTAAGACTTTTTCCCTTACTTTATACATGGTCATCTTATCCTCATGTCATCTTTCTTCTCTCTGCTCACACCCGCATCTTAATTGCTTCTTCTTATAAGAACACTAATCATATTGCCACTCTACTAGGAAAAGTTCTATTTCCCACATTAAAAGAGCACATGGAATGTGACATAAAACAGTCACCAGACTCAGAGTTGACACCAGCTCTGTCTTTCTGTTGAATCAGGCAGCTCTGTGGATTTGAGCCACCTGCTGGGCCTCAGGTACCTCCTTTGAACAGCGGAGGGGCTGAACCAGCTCTCTCACTAATGGGAAACAATAACTTCACTTAGTAAAAGAATAAAAATCCGTGTTTTGTTATTTTTTAAACTCCTTCAGTCATTCATCCTATAATTTATCTATATTCATCCCATCAATCCCATCTGGGCAACTGTGTATGCCCTCTAGCACTCAAAAATATAAATTGAATGAATTTGTCCTGGGAAATCTCAAGTTTCTGGGAATTCAATGTGCCCCAGATCATTGTGGCTGTGGATTAATATATGGATGATAAAACACTCACAGCAGGAATTCCAGCATCTAAAGAAATGGCATTAAAAGATGGGGTCATTGGGAAGTGTTAATTTATGATGGAACCCTCATGAATAGAATTTGAGGTCTTATCAAAGATACCCTCAGAATCCCCCTATTCTTTAACCATAGAAAGATATAACAGAATGTCTATAACCTAGAAAAAGGTCTTCACCAGATCACGGTGATATCCAGATTATGCCCAGTTTCTAGATTAGTAAGAAATTATATGTTGTTATTTCTACCCTACCCTTCTCAGAATCTCGTTACACAACCTCATCAGATTATTATATTATTATTCTAGTCTCCAGGACCACCTCCTAGATGGATCTTCATTTTACCCTGTACAACCAGGTACAATGGTCAGCTACTCCCCTGTTTTTTTTAAGAAAATCTATTGACACTAAATTGTAGCATGACATTGCTTTGTCCTTTCCCCCCTTGCCACAAGGAGCTTAGGTTCATCCCGGTCACACCCATTAAGGTGATCCCGAGTCACTGCCATCCCTTTGTTTAGCTGTAATCACTTCTCTATGCTCTCTTCCCCAAAACAGTTAATCAGCTTTTCCCCCTAATCTGACTCTGCTAATTTGTAAGGTCAGACCTTCCTAGGACACTGAACTTATAAGTTAATATTGCCTTTCTCCTCTCCTTATGCCTTTTGAATAATTTACTTTAAAGCAATGTCCTTTTTGTATAGACACAAGAAGACAATATTATGCTTTTGTAACTTGGGACTTAATTGGCTTCGAATATTATTCATTCCCAGGCATCTGCTTTCTCCACTTAAGCCTCAGTAGCCTTCAGTTCCTAGCACCCCAAAAGTAGGGTCTTGACGAGGGATGGGACGGATCCAGGGCAAGCGGTGAGTTATGTGTTACCCTGGTATTGAGATGGGCTTGGCCAAAGTTCCTAATTCTTAACTATAATTTAAGACCTTGATCATAGACAAATGCTGTCATGATCCAAAAGTAATGACGAGACTACGACCCTGCTAGGGATAGGAAAGACTAATCTGGCCTGAGCACTGTAGAGATCGAGATGGCCCCAGGAGAGCAATTCTATAAGCTTAATGCATTTCTTATTGTGTCCATACAAAATGATTAATATTATGAATGCTTATATGTTTGCTGGACAAGGAGAGGAGAAACACACTCATGGGACTCCGCCCTTGGGTGGATGGTCCTGCTGAAGGAGAATCTGTCCTAGAAGCAGAATCCCCTGAGGGAAAGAACTTTACCCCTATTGATTGTGACCACACCTATGTGTACACACAAAACCCCCTCATGCTGGGAGGATTTAACTAGGCTGTAAGAGTGGGTTGGGGGGCGAGATCCAGAGAGAGATCCAGAGCCGGGAAAGAGCAGAGAGAGAGAATGAAATAAACTGATCGAGCAACCAGTTTGGCCTTCTTCCTTCCATTCCGTCGCCTGCCCTTGACCAATAGCCACACACAGCGGTTCCAGAGCACCGAACGTGGGTGGTGAGACAGAGCTGCCCGGAGAGACCGAGAGTGCACACTCCCGTCAGCGTGCTTTAGTTTTTCACACTAAATATTTTATTAGTTTAGATCTTTGAGATTTAGAAAGAAGGGGAGTTCTAGGGAGAGTTTTATGACAATAGCGGCTGACTCTCAGCTCTACTCTTTTTTTCTTCCTCTTTGTGCTTTGTCATCCCTATAAAATCCCAGTTATTTTGCTTCTTTTCAGAAGAGCTGCTTTCTATTTCCTTGAACTCTGCATTTCGGGTTGTAGCCAGATATTAAGAATATGGATGGGATATTTGGCTACTGTTACACATGTAAAACAAAGTTTTACAATGAAAGGTAAAGTGTTCAGTAGTGCAGAAATTCACTCTTCCTAGAGGGAAGATGGGATTTTCTACAAGAAAAGACAGTTTTTGTCAACGTCTCAATACTGATCATAGACTAAGTGCCAGAAACTGAACTTAATGCTTACCTTCAACATTAAACTTAAAGACATATAGGAGAGACATAAGATCCCAATTTAGAGGTGTGCAAGCTAATGTGCCCACTAAGCCCATGTGATTATTTAATATTAAATTAATTACCAATCAAAAAGTCTCAGTCACACTTACAAAGTTTCAGGTGTTTAATGGCCACTTAAGACCAGCAGCTTCCATATTAAATAGTATGGATATGGGACATTCCCATCACCACAGAAATTTTACTGGATGTTTACCTTGCATGCGGTCGAACCGGGTTGGACTCCTCCATCCCTCTCCAAGAGCCTGGCAAGCTACCAAGAGTATCTTGCCCGTATGGTAGAACCTGGCAAGCTACCCATGGTGTATTTAACATGCCAAAAATAATAGCAAACAAGTCTCACAATGAGACATTACTGGTGCTGCTCGAGCAAATCGATGAGCAACGGGATGACAGTGACAGTGACAGTGACAGGCTTGACCTAGACGCAATGAGAGGAAATGTAGAATAACACTGGTTTGTTCTTTCTCCCTTGCCGCAGGAAGCTTAGGTTTACTGGGTTACACGGATCACAGTGCTCTTGAGGCACTCCCATTCCTCTGTGTTTATCTTTAACTTCTCTGTGCTCTGCTCCCCCTAGCACCTATATCTCCAAATTAGACCTTGTTACTTGTAAGGTTAGATACTTCTAAGGACTCTGGAGTTTGTATTTGTAAGTGACATATTGCTTTTTTTCTTTCACTTATGTCCTTTGCATAGTTTACAGCAATGTTCTTTTCATAGACACAAGAAGACAGTCAATGCTATGTTTTTGTAACTTGGGAGTTAATTTACTCTGAATAATATTTGCTCCTGGGCAACTGTGATATTTGCTCGACTTAAGCCTCAGTTGCCCTCAGTTCCTAACACCCCCAAAGCAGGGTCCCAACCAAGGACCCAGAAATGGGACAGGACAATAACTATCAAACTTATAAGTTAAGAGCATGGTTGTGGACAAATTCTGTCATGATCCAAAGAAAAGTGACTGGACAAGGACCCTGTAAGGCTTAGGACTAATCTGGCCTGAGTACTATGTATGGGATCAATAGCGAGATGTCCTCAGGAGAGCCACCCTATAAGCTTAATATATATCTTACTGTGCCCATACAGTAAGATTATTGACTAGAAAGATAATTAAAATAAATGACTAGAAAGAGTATTAAGAAGTAAATCTGAGATGATTGTTTATGGACTAAGGAAAGGAGAAGTATGTCCTGAGATGAAATTCTGCCCTTGAATTGATCTTCTAGCAAGCGGAGATCTTTGTCTTAGAAGAGCTTCCCAGGAAGCATTGGTAGTGGAGAATGGGCATTGGTGGAGGGGTGGGTACTCAATCATTATATAACTGAAACGTAATCATGAAAGTTTGCAAATCCATAACTGTATCTGATGGTGATTCATTAAAAATAATTAAAAAAAGAAAAAAGAGATGAAGAAGAAGGAAGAAGAAGAAGAAGAAGAAGAAGAAGGAGGAGGAGGAGGAGGAGGAGGAGGAGGAGGAGGAGGAGGAGGAGGAGGAGGAGGAGGAGGAGGAGGAGGAGGAGGAAGAGGAAGAGGAGGAGGAAGAGGAAGAGGAGGAGGAAGAAGAAGGAAGAAGAAGAAGACGACGACGAAGAAGAATTAATAATAATAATAATAATAATAATAATAATAATCTTCCCTGGAAGGAAGGAAAGGGCCTTACATATGTTGACTGTGCTATCTGACCTAGATGTGGTTGCTACCCCAGTGCTTGGAGGTGGGCTGTGAGACTGGGCATGGGGAGACTAGCATGAGAGACAGGAGGAGACAGGAATGAGAGGTTATGTGAGACTGGAATGGGGCGTTAACTGTGACTGGAATCGGTGTGTGGGGAGAATAGAATAAAAGGCGGGATGGAGATTGGAATAAATGACAACCAACCAGTTTGGCAGCCCTGTTCTCTCCTTCATGTATCTGTTTGCGGTGGCTGCAGGCCGGATAGGGAAGTGGTTCATGGCCACCTGTTGGGGATGGACTGAGCTATCAGGGCGAGCCCACGTACACTGTACTACAGACAGGAATATTTTCCCCCTTTTCAGCTGCCTTCAGAAAATAATTTCAGAGGCAGTTTTCCTTTTCTCACAGAAGCTTGGCTGGCTTTGACATGCAGATCTCAGGTGCTAGCCAGGCCTGATTTTTGACATTGTAGATTCCAGGCTCTGGCCCAGCCTATGTAGATTTCAAGTGCTGCCTAGTCTGTAATTGACATGTTGATTTCCTGTGGAGCCCAGCCTAGTCTTTGGGATGTAAATCCAAGTGCTTTTAGCCCAAGAAAGGTTTCAGTTTTTGTTTTTGTATCTTCTATCCCGAGACCAAGATTACTGGCCTGCAGATACAAGGAAATAATGCTGTCTCAATGTTCTTCCTGTAACATCTTTTGGTGCCTTTAATGAAGTCAATGTATTGTGCCCTTTAGAAGTGCCATGATCAATGAAAGGAGATCCACAGGGCCCCCTGCCTTTGCTAAGATCCAGAGAGAGCCTTAGTCCTCCATGAGACACATTTCTTCCAAGTGCCTTATCTCAGCACCTCCGACCACAGGAATATTCACTTAACAGCCACCAAATACACATGGTGAGAGAGCCCACCCACATAAGTTTGAATATACAGGAAAGAGAAAGCAATGACAATCAAGTGGCAAAGCATCAAATATTCTCCTCTAAAGTCAGCATTAGTGCCTAATTGACCACTAGGCAGAAGAGACTGGCAAATCTCAATGAAAGAACTGTTGGAGAGTTGGCATGTTTGTTCTTTCTGAGCTTTAAATCTAGATGGGGGGAGGGCTGGGGGAGGTTTGTCAATTCACCTGAAGGCAAATTATCTCCATTTCCAGAGGTCAATTTTAAATGTCTCGTTTTCCTAGGTGCTTTTTTTTTCTCCCTTAACTCTTACACAAAATGTAACCTTTTTGCTCTTTCTTACCAATAGTCATTTAATCTCAAATTACAATAAAATGTACACAAAATCTTAAATATATATATCTTATGACCATTTCCAGCCATGAGCTTCTTCTCTATTCTTCGCTATATTTTCTCAGTTTGCAGCAAGGCAATTTGATAGTTGAATGAATGATGAGTCAGTGAATATAATAGATAAGTGAATGAGAGGAAGTATATACAATGTACCATTCTATTATGAGTTAATGCAAACCTGCGTTCTCTGTTGAAACCAATTTAAATAGAGTTGAACTTGGAGTCTAAGTTTCTATGTCAGGCCTGGCCACCATCTCTCAAATTTTAGATATATATGTGGGAAAAATGCCCAGGACTCATTCACCTCCATTCATGTAGTGAAATGCCCGTAAAAAACTCTTTCATAATCATGCATATTTTTACTGACAAAAATAACTGAGTCATTTTTCTCTAATAAATTATTGAATGTTTTTTCATAAACAGAAACATTCAAATTCTTCATCTCAGCATCTCTCTTTTCCTACTACTTCTAGACTTGCAGAAGTATCTTTTATGCTTTTTGGCCACAGTGAGAGATGTTCAAGTTTGTCTTCTCACTCTACACTCAGGAATTACTCCCGGCAGAGATCAGGGAACTGTATCAGATGCCAGGGATCAAACCTGGGTGGGCAAGGCAAATACCCTGTCTACTATACTATCTCTCCAGCCCCACTACTGAAGTGAAATTCTGTGTCCTTTTCCCAGTCGATAACCTCCTTCTTCCAGCAGGGTACTGGATCATCAATCACTGCTCTTCTCTGCTAAATCTCTCACCCATTTCCTACTGTCCATTTCCTTTAAATTCAAAAGAAGCACCTTAAATGTTTTCATACATTTATAACATGCCATCAACTCATTTGACTGCTCACTTCTTTTTTTGTTATCTCTAGCTCAAAGTGAAACTATTATTCTATCACTCTAATACTAACAGATTTCTCAAAAAATACACAATTTCTTCACTTCCCACTCAGAGGTAAATTTGACTTGATCTCCCATACATTGGCACTTCTTTTTATAAAGAATCATTATCTCCAATCTCATCACTCAAATCATATAATTACTCAAGTTGTATAAATACCCAATTCTCTCATTAAGTGATTTGTGTGTGTGTGTGTGTGTGTGTGTGTGTGTGTGTGTGTGCATAGTGGGGTAGGGTGGAAGGTAGAGCAGATAGTGCAAAGGAGTTTATCAGGTGACTGTCAGGCAGCATTTGGCTCTAGAAAGAATTTCATTTGGTCAACAAATAACTTTAGAATGAAGAATGCATAAAATATAGATTTTCCTTTTTTTTTTTTTTGCTTTTTGGGTCACACCCGGCAATGCACAGGGGTTGCTCCTGGCTCTGCACTCAGGAATTACTCATGGTGGTGCTCAGGGGACCATATGGGATGCTGGGAATCGAACCCGGGTGGGCCGCGTGCAAGGCAAATGCCCTACCCGCTGTGCTATTGCTCCAGCTTCCAATTTTCCCTCTCTTGCAGCAAATAAGAGTTGATAACACTGAGTTCTCAGTCCCACCTAGCAACATGCAGAGGCAGGGATTCCTTCCCTTGAAGGCTGTGAAGCTACCCAGTGCTCTTGTAAGCCCCACTAGTCGCCATTGTTCCACACTGGCCACACCAGTCACTTACAACACTTGCCAGGTCCTGTAGACATACTGGTTTATAGCTATTATGCTACAAATTTTCAAATGTAGAATAACAGCTACCCCCACTCCATGGTTATCTTCTAATTACCCATGGTTATTTTAATAACCCATGGTTATTTTCTAATTTTAATTATTTCAGTAATTCTGATGGTATGACCATGAAAATCTAAGCATCACTGGGCCAATGAGCATATATATATATATATATATGTATATATATCTCCATATATATATAAAATCCACACTCATGTGAGATGTTATTGCACTACTGCTAATTTTCTTAGACATCTTAAATTCTCCTTTTAAAAATAAACAACAAGTGTGTCAAAGAAAGCACAGAGTCATTTCTTCAAGCTCTCTATGCTGAGTCTTGTGAGCTTTCCCTACAAACTGGTGCTTTATCAAATTACATAAAAACTGTAGCAATGAGCAGATCTTAATCTGCTCTTGTTCAAACACTGCTCAGCTCTTCATTTCTAAAGTATTATGCAATTTTCATGGTGGGTGATAGCCTACTGATTTGATTGCTCACTTTTTTTCTTTAGTTCATCTATTCATCACATCCTTACTGTTTTATTCACTATGATTTATCCATTGAGTATACACTGTTTTCCAGACCCTGTGATAGACAGAGGGAAAAACATATTTTTGCTTACACCCTTTTCTGGGTATATACATTAAATGACCTGCATTACATTCAGATTACATTACATTACATTACGTTCAGATGAAACTAGAATCCAGGCTGAATGTATGCCCCAAGAACTATCTGGGAAAGTCAAACCCAGGACAAATCCATCATCATGTAAGAAATTGGATTGGGCCTATGTGTAGATAGATCAGAGGTTAGGAAAGATCAAGTTTAACTGAACACATAGGAATGAATAGCAAAGTTCCATCTCCTATTTTATCAAAGAAAATCTGAACTGAAGTATCAGGCTTCATTTCAAAAGACAAGAGGAAAATTAGCACCACGAGTTTGTTTCTGATTTCTCAAGAACATCCCCATGAGTGGGTTGTTTTCCAGTCACTTCGACCACATGAGGGTCCTTCCACGAGTTCTAAAAACAGGTAATATTCCTGACAAGTCCACCCTTTGGAATCCACCGTTCCTTTGCTTGTTGTTCTCCCAAACTTTATCATATACAGTTCTCAGTTCCACATGGTCCTTCTACATTGGAATGATAATATCTGTGCCAAATCTGTTCAATAAAGATGATAGGAATTGAAAGGAGATTTGCAGCCTGGATTCTGCATATTATTCCATTCTGAACAAAGGAAAGATATTCTCAGAAGTTGCATATATTCTCTATGCTTAAATCAAATTAACTGTTGGACAATTAGCTTGAGAATTCAGTAATTTTGGTGGTTTCATTGAGGGAATGATCTTAGTAGGTAAAAAAAAAATTAAGTAAATACCCCAGGAGAAAAATTAATTCTTTGATATACTATGAGTTCACTGACTGATATCTGGTAGCAATAAAATCTTCACTATTTACAGAGTACAACAGAATCAGACTTGTATTCTCTAATCATATAAATTTAGTATTAACCCCCATGTTTGATAAATAACTCTTCAAATATTCACAAATATACTATGTGCAAGGACATTGTCTGTTCTTGTATTGCATGGGCCCATGGGTAGCTATCCACTGGCTGCTGTTTGAGGGAAACTGTAATGACTTTCCTCCCCTTTCCATCTACCACTTTCGGAGAGTCATCAGCAGAATATGATTCCGGAAACTTCAAAGATTTCCATTCAAAGACTTGTTAAGAAACAAATTTTAAGTTCATTCTTTATAGGTTCTTGCCAATATAGGAAGGGAAAAAAATGAATATATACTAAATGAATAAGGGAATGAGCTATGGAATGCGTTAAAAGAAGACACAGGTGGAAAAGTTATATTTCAACTTGAACATAGACAGTAATATCGTTGCTACAGAGCTGTCTTGTGAATTGAATGAGATAGTGTGAGTAGGGTATAAGTTATATATTCAGAGCTGAATTAAGCAATCACCAACTACTTTCCTTAGTACTTTATATATAGTGACTCACTGACTCCTCAATGAAACCTTATGAAGTGCTATAGTTGTGAATCTCACCATGTAGATAGGAAACTGAGGTCTAAAGGTATAAGAAAGGTGACAAGATCACACATTCGCTCAGGGTATAACCATATTTTGAAACTCTGAGGCCAAGTAATCCGTACATAGTACACTGACTTTGTTTATAGTTCTAAAAAAGACCACATCATAGGGAGGAAATGACTGATGAGGTGATGGATGAAGTCAAGGCCAAAATATGATCAAGGGAGGCTAGGCAACAGGTGAGGAAGTCTAATGATAAGGGGGTTGGATACTTCGTTGGAGGCAACTTCATGGCAGTAGATTTCTCAAGACTTGGGGGAATTGTAGAAGACACTATATCAAGCTACTTATGATATGTGGTAACTCAAAGAGGAAAACGAGGTGAGATCAAGTGATCAATTTCTCAGGATTAACCTTGCTGTCAACATAGAACTCTTCAGTCATTGGTGCAGTTTCGCTAGACCCTACACTCATCTTAAGATTGATCAAGAGCACTGAAAAATGACTCCAATTTACAGAGGGACTTTGGATGACTCCTTGCTCCTTCCTTTCCCATAGAACACTGGCATTTATGATCCTGATGATATTTATAATAGCAGTGACTCAGAGGTCAAATATAAAGCAGGTTCTGTGTTAAACCACTAAGTAATCACACACTCACCATGATTCTCTCATTTTTAAAATGAAGTGACTCATTCCCTGCCTACATACCTCATACCATTATGATTTATCAGAAGTCAGTGAAGGTGAACACTTCTTAGGGAGCCTTGGAAAGAGTGTGTAAAGGTAAGATGTTCAAGCAACTTGGAGGTACTGAGCAACTACACTGTACCAGGTTGGGCCAGTCTATAAAGATGTAGCAGTGCACAAACAAGATGAAACAATTCTCACCCATGAAAATCATATTAGGCCAATAAAAATATTACTGTGTGAATTATTATTTGGGAAAACTTTTGATAAACATAGTCAAGGAGAGAGTCAATTATAGTGAAAACAAAAAGGTTGGAGCAAGACACAATCTAGGGAGTTTTTTTTATGCCATAACATAAATTATTCTAAATTTCAGTGCCCATATCTCTAAAATAAAAAGGACTTTTGTAGGGTTGTGGAGAATCATATGATTAACTGATATTAAACAGAAACTCAGAAAAGTTATTATTTATCATTCATAGCTGTGCAACATTGCCAATGATAAAGTTGACGGTGTAGGGGCTGGAGTGACAGCACAGCGGGTAGGATGTTTGCCTTGCACGAGGCCGACCCAGGTTCGATTCCCAGCATCCCATATGGTCCCCCGAGCACAGCCAGGAGTAATTTCTGAGTGCATGAGCCAGGAGTAACCCCTGTTCATCACCAGGTGTGACCCAAAAAGAAAAAAATATATTGACGGTGTAATGGTGTAATACTGATAGTAGGAAGGAAGGAGTCATGATGGTGATGGTGATTGGAGAACAGGGATGATGATCACGATGATAATAATGCTAGCTGAGATGATGGTAACAATGATGAATCACCCAGAATTCCATGTAGAGGTCCCCAGAGGAAACGTCACTTTTGGCAAGTGATGACAAAGATGGAATATTAGTGGCTGAAATTCCAACCACTAATGTAATGATAGGAATGACAGTGAGGACATGGACAAAGACAGTAATTCTGAGGGTAGTGGTAATGCTTATGCCAGGGCATGAACATAGCTGCTTCTGTTCTCCCCACCATGAAGGGCTAGTAAAATCTACTCTATAGGTGAGTCTAGAATCAGAAACCACATGGGTACTCTGATCTGTTGTAAAGTTGTCAAGTTCCACAAAAGGCAGATTTGCATTTTCACACTGATTTTCTCCAGCCTACATTTCTTCTTCTTGCCTCTGATCCTGCAAGTGTTGCCCTGCAAGAAAATGTCAGACACTTGGCGGGGGGTTGGGGGGGGGGGGTGGCACTGAAGCCTTTGGAGGCAGGGATAGGAACATTTCCATAGGTCAAAGTGACTCATCCATCCTGCAGAAACTCCCGCGATAGGGGAGGGTGATGTCAGCACAAGGGAAGACCAAAGCCAATTTCTCCATCATAATATCTCCATCAACTCACTCTCTTTCACCTGCACCAGTCTAATGACAGAGGTTAGGTGACTTCTACAGTGGAGCAGAAACCAATGGTTCCATTCCAAAAACCGTTAAGCACATTCCGTAATGTCTTCCTGGAAAACTCTTCCAGGAGGCGTGGGCAGGAAGGCAAAGTGGTACCCAGAAAGCTTCAGTTTCCTGCCAGCCAGTCTGTTCAAACTGCAGGTCAGAACCTGAAGAGAACATGAAACTGCTTCCTCCAGTCTGGTGCTCTTAAGAAAACAGGCTGAGGTTGATACTGCTTAAATATATATATTTTTAAGCTGATACCTGAGTATGGGAAACACTATTATAGAGGCCTGGAGAAGGTGACAGCTACTGAAGAACTGGCTGGGATAATGCAGAGGTTTGCAGTCGAGTCAGTCAATCAATCCTACCTGCAGAAGAACTGAGCCCTTCCAGGTGGAGGTACTGACAGTTTTGCCACAATCCTGCTGTTGAGGCTGGCAGCTTCACACTCATATGCTACCTTATTAGCTCCCGGAGACATTTGAGTTTGTACTTTCTGAGTGTTTTTAAGGCTCTCCTATGTCCCTAAAGTTCACAGTTCTCAAAACATATATCTGCAAACCAACAGGTGTGAATTTATTTTTTTTTAAATTTTTTTATTGAGTCAGCATGTGGAGAGTTACAAAGTTTTCAGGTTTAAGTCTCAGTTATACAATGCTCAAAGACCCATCCCTTCACCAGTGCACATATTCCACCACCAAGAATCACAGTATAGCTTCACTCCATCCCCCCACACCCCTAGCTCCCCACGCCCCTAGCCCTCCCCACCGCCCCTAGACCCCCCTTGCCTGTGTAACTGATAAATTTCACTTTACTTTCACTTTGATTGCATTCAATATTTCAACAAAACTCACTATTATTGTTTGGAGAGTCTCCCCCCTAAAGTCAGACTTGCTGAAAAGGAAGCATTTGACAATTTGTTTTCCATTGCTGAGAATGAAGAGGTATGAGGTCGAGTGACCGCACCTAGTGTGAATTTAAACCCCTACTCTGACACCCAGCGGTATGGTCTAACCCAGTCCCTGTCCCTCCTTTCACTCACTAAAGATTTAGAGAGCTGGTAAGTTTCTGTTGTTTCCCTTCCTATACTGTATGATAGTCAATATTATGATATTTCATAGTGTATTCTCTTGCTTGACTTTCTTCATATATGAGAAGTACTTGTGTTGGAATCTAGAAGAGTGAACAATATAGTTACGGTCTCTTGTATGGCTGCAACTGGGAGAAGGGGAATCAATAACCATGAACAATGAGAAATAGTCACCAAAGGTGACTATGAGGTGACAGGACAGGTCCTTAGAAGGAAGGATCCCTTTGATGGCCAGGTCAAAAATAACATTTTGGAGTTATATGATGTTTCAACTGACATAGAAAGTCTTGGGTAAGATTAGAAAGAGCTATACTAGAAAAGGAAAACAGGCAGGAGGATATCCAAGGAAGGAAGAAGCAGAATACTTCTCAGAGCCTCCCTGATATTTTCTGCATTGTAATTTACACTAGAACACTACATTAGAGAAACTGTGATCTGTTCTTACAAGTTAACTCTAATTCACACTCTAGGGAAAATGAATTACTATTTGCAGCTTCTAATCAGGAGCCAAAGATTTGGGGAACCAAGGCATGATATGAACTGCTCTAATTTGGAATCAACACATTCAGAGATAGTTACTTCACACTGGATAAGTTTGCACTAGAGGATTTATAGTCTGAATAACAGCTGCTGCAAATAATATTTCATCAGTGTGTATTTACATTGGAATGGGGGGGGGGAAATACAATCTAGTGTCTCCATGCTGCGAGGCAGATCCAGCATATATGTCGTATATTTATATGTCACAGGGAACTTTCTGTGATAAGACAAGAGCTATGAGACTCTTTTGAACACTTGGAATATGCTACAGTAGAGGAGGAACTGCATTTTAAACTGTCTTCCATTTTAATTGTTAAATGTGATGGGAAAATAGCCTTGTGAGGCTCGTGCTGGTCTCCCAACAGACAGCAGATGACATCCTTGACGTGAGGAACTCATATTCCCTCCTATTGATGGGAGATTCCTGCACCTGATTAGATCACAAGGTTGAGAAAGTTTTGCTGCAAAATACCATCACACCCATCTCAAAATGACTCTTTTATGACTTTCCAGGTTATCAGTCTGTAGTGTTATTAGTTGGCTGCTTTGCTCTGTGCAAGTGTGATAGGTTAGACATGTCCCCATGGTAGCTGATGACAGAGAGAGACCTGCTTGAGTTCTATGTACACAGTCCCGAGTTCCCCACCACCTGCAAACCAGAGCAGATGTTAACATTCACTGAAGGATTCACAACACTTGCAGAAGAGCTTAACTTGGCTGGGCATGTTTTCATCACCCTCCATTCAATCACCTCTAAAAATCTGCAGGGTGAGCAAAATGATTCTGTGAGCTGATCACAGAATGATCCATTGTCAAAACAGAAGACTCAATTGGGTTATTTTATGACAGTTTCTGGATAGAAAGGTGAAGCAGCTTACATAGGTGAGCACTCAGGTTGCAATGGAGGCGGGGTGGCATGACTGCCCTTTCATTTCATCTGAGATGGTGTGAAAACAATGCCCCATCAAATCAGTATCCAATGATGGGACTTCCAAATGGGGCAGATACAATGCAGTGGAAGAGTATATAACAGGCAGGTAAGGGGGACTCTAGCAACGAGTTCTCCAGACATAACAAAACTGATATAGGATTCAAAGTTACCCACTTGTCAGCCCCGAAGCAGCAGAAATATGTGAAGGATGAATCCCCTTTGGAGATGCAGCAATGGTGTTTGAAAAGAAGCTCAGTGGGGCCAGCACCAGCCCAGAGAAGGCTGGACCACCTTAAGAGAGGAGAAATCTCTATGGGAATGAAAGATCATGATAAGAATAAGAAAGAAAAATACCCAAAGTTTCAAAGTCCTCTTTTGACTGGCAAAGATCTCCTGTACATAGAAACCCCCTCAGCAGTGGGGTCAGAGATACTCCAGAGAGCAGAGCACTCACTTTGTGTACAGTTGACCCAGTTTGATCCCGGGCATCTCATATGGTCATCCAGACCTGCAGGGGTGAACCCTAAGCACAGAGTCAGGATTAAGCCCTGAGCACCAGTAAGAAAGGGAGTAAGAGAGGGAGGGTGAGAAGAAAGTAGGGAGGGCAGAGGGATGATAGGAAAAAGAGAAACAGAGAGAGGGAAAGAAGGGGACAGAGAAAAAGATAAAGAAAAGAAAAGAGAGAGAAAGAAAGGAAGGAAGAAAGAGAAAGAAGGAAGGAAGGAAGGAAGGAAGGAAGGAAGGAAGGAAGGAAGGAAGGAAGGAAGGAAGGAAGGAAGGAAGGAAGGGAGGGAGGGAGGGAGGGAGGGAGGAAGGAAGGGAAGGAGGAAGGGAGGGAGGAAAAATGAAAGAGGGGAGTAGGAAGAGAGGGGAGGAAGTAGGAAGGGAAACAAAGAAGGAAGGAAGGAAGGAAGGAAGGAAGGAAGGAAGGAAGGAAGGAAGGAAGGAAGGAAGGAAGGAAGGAAGGGAGGGAGGGAGGGAAGGAAGGAAAGAAGGAAAGACAAAAGAGGAGAGTAGGAAGAGAGGGGAGGAAGGAGGAAGGGAAACAAAGAAGGAAGGAAGGAAGGAAGGAAGGAAGGAAGGAAGGAAGGAAGGAAGGAAGGAAGGAAGGAAGGAAGGAAGGAAGGAAGGGAGGGAGGGAGGGAGGAAGGGAGGAAAGGAAAGAAGGAAAGACAAAAGAAGAGAGTAGGAAGAGAGGGGAGGAAGGAGGAAAGGAAACAAAGAAGGCAGGCAGGCAGGATGGAAGGAAGGAAGGAAGGAAGGAAGGAAGGAAGGAAGGAAGGAAGGAAGGAAGGAAGGAAGGAAGGAAGGAAGGAAGGAAGGAAGGGAGGGAGGGAGGGAGGGACGAAGGAAGGAGTTCCTAACCAGAGCAATTTGGAATAAAATCAACTTTGTAAAATCAAGTGAAATTCCATTTTATTATGGAATTCCCTGCACATAGTTCGATACGCATAAATGCTTAATTGCTTTTGTTTTTCAGCTTTATGGGAACTTGCCCTACCTCACTTTACTCATTTTTCCTAAAACCTATTTCACTTCACTCTCTGTGTGCGTTCCTTTACTTTCTGTCTGCATTCTTTAGAAATTGTTTCCTATGACATAAAGTCAAGAGCCTGAATCCAGGTGGAGATCTGGAGTGATGTCTTTAACCAGTCCTGAGCTTCCTGGCACATCCCCCATCACACAGGCAACACCTGGAAAGTGATGGATGGTACATGGCAGGAAGAGAGAAAAGGGAGAGAAAAGTTTAGGATTAGAAGGCCCAACGAGGTTAGGTAATTTTCAGAAAGCTACAGAGCAAGGAAGCCGCTGATGTAGGATTCGCTCCCAGCAAGAGATCTAAACCAGTGGTTCCCAGCAGCAGGGGTGATGGGGGTGAGGCAGAGAAGCGATAATTTAGCACCCTCCTTCCAGAGACATTTAGCAAGGTCTGGAGACATCTTTGTCTCCAAAAGTGGGTGGGTGTGCTACTAGTATATATTGGATACAGTTCAGAGATGCTGGCAAACATCACAAGATGTACAGAAAAATGGTCATGTCCAAGGATATCATTAGCTGAAGCTGAGAAACCCTATCGCGAGTCAAACAGAAGAGCTGATGTGAGGATAAGTCAGATGGTACCCAGGAACACGGCTTCAACATTTGTGGGCAGGGCAGAGCGGGCAGGGGTGTTCCTTAGCTCTGGGTGTAACATTTCTAACCACAAGATGGCGCAAGTGACAGCAAAGATTACCACATGCCAGAGGGCTGATTTGCCCCTTTTGATTGCAGGTTTTTTTTTTTTTTTTTTCCTGGAGAATGTGATTTTAACCTGTTAGGGCAAAATACTGGTGACTCATGTGTCATGATCTGCATTGCTGATTTTATGCATTTCTGACAGATCTAGACTATGATGCCTATAAAAATTATTATTCTTTAAGGGAGGGGTGGGAAGGGGATGTAAAGAAGGGAAAGGGAAAAGAAGGATGGGAGGGAGGAAGAAGAGAGAGAGGAACACAGGGTATGGGGAAGACAGGGGAGAGAAGGAGGAAGAAGGGGGAAGAAGCGGGGAATGCAGTAAAGTGGAAGGGAGGAAAAGGAAGGGGAGTGAGAAGAGTTTGATATAAAACTACTCAATATTGTAAAAGTACAAGACAACCTGGGGAACCTAATGTGGCACATAAAGAGGGTCAAATTTTGGGACGGGAATTGTGGCTCTTTCACTGATCAAAATCTTGGACAGTCCTGACAATCTCTCTTATTGTTGATTCAACAATACCTCCCTTGACAAATGTAAGGAGTTTGTAGCAATATGTCAAGTCATAGATGAGAGAGGCCCCTTGCCCTGGGATGGATACCTTGCATTTCCTGTGTGTCTACTGCTTTGGGGAAACTGTGACAATGCTCTTATTTCTTTATTCCCTGCAAAATTGGTCAGAGGGTTTTGAAGTAGAGGATATAATGTATGATTTGGGTAAGTTCTATAAGATAAAGCGGGGATGCCTGCTTTTTCTCTTTTTGCCAGACAAATGTTAAGCACTCACTGAAACCCTGATTGTACAAATTGGGAAAAAAGCTAATGAGGATGCGTATTGAAAAGGCAGTTAGTCGCCGCCACTCAACTTCATGAAGCAGAATTCAGCACTAATCTAGGGGTTATTTTCAGGACTACCTCTCTCATAAATAGCGTAACAGTAACCAGATTAGACGGATGTATAATCCAGTACACAAAAATGATTACCATTTAGGGAGAACCACTGCCTCATTCGTTGCAAGCTAGAAATTGATTTGAGTAGCTAGGACAGAAATAGGAGGAACTGTTAAGACTGTTTCCTGGCACAGTTTATAGCCAGCTGATATCTCCAGGGGAGACACGACCACTCAAACCAGACAGTCATGTTCCTGGGTCAGCCCACCCTTCACCCTGAATAATGCACACAGATCACTTCCCATACTCTTCCCTCAAAATTTCCACACAAAGACAGCCTTGAAAACAAGCTAGACCTCTAATGGCCATATTCTTCTTTGAGATATGGTCTGACTTTTCCTGATGACACAGACTAATCTTGCTCTGCAGTGATAATCATTTTGCCTTGCAGATCCTGGGTAGCCCCTCTGGAGCTGAATTCCGGAACAATCTCTCCTATTTCCTGTTTTGTTGGCCATTGCATTTCTTGTGCAGCCCTGAGGTGTGGGCGTCAGTGGGGTACAGAAGTTCAGCACTTCTGTGGATTACCTCCAGCATCATTTCAGCCTGGCCTCGGCTAGTATGCCAGGGTACAGCCCGGAGGGCAATCAGCAACACAGCCAGTTCTTAAATGGGCCTTAAGGCTAGACAAGAGCATTGGCTGAGGAAAGAGTGTACTTCGTTCTTTATGCTACTTAATTAAGAACTCATCTATTTATGGAAATGTCACAAAGTGCCTCTAGAAACAGACTGAGGCCAGGATGTAGAATGCTTCCCTTTACCTCACTGCAGAGCAGTGTGCTTGGCGAGCATAAATTACTGCTATAAAAAGACCTCAAAGCTATTTGTCACCCCATGGTGAGCCAGGATCACACAGCTCATAAGTGTAAGTGTTTTCACTCTTTATTTTTCTTTTCTTGTAATTTTTCTCTTTTGGGTGGGGATCCACCCAACAGTACTCACAGGCTACTCTCAGCTTGGTAGTAGGGGTCAGTCTGAGTCATGCACAGAGGACCAAACCTGGAGCTCCTGTATAAAAAGTATGAGTTCCAGTCTATGGGAGTATCTCTTGGCTGTGTTCTCTCTGTTTCTAATAAAGATTGGGAAGCAATCTAGGCCCTTAGTACTTGTCCACCAAGATATACCATCACAGGCTTGCCTGGAGAATTTCTGCTACTTTGATGGAACCTTACAGTCCCAAAGGGGTGGGCCATGCCCCATTCATGTCTCCTATTTAAGGACGGACTTTGTCTCATGGCAGGACAAGCACAAGGCCCTGAGCCCATCACCAGTGACAGGTTAAGGGATAGGCCTATGACCCTGAGTCTGCTAATTAGAACTTTCCCCCAGAAATTTTCATACGAATTGAAGAGAGAGAGCTCAAATGAATAAGACAAATAGAATTCGACAGCTCATCAAAAAGACCATACACCATGACTAAGTAGGATTCATCTGGGGATGCAAGGATGCTTTAACATTCACAAGTCAATCAACATAATACACCATATCAATAAAAGGAAAGATAAAAAACATATGATCATATCAATAGATGCAGTAAAAGCACTTGGCAAGATCCATTACCCATTCATGATAAAAACTGTCAACAAAATGGGAGTTGAAGAAGCTTTCCTCTATATAGTCAAAGTCATCTACCACAAGCCCACAGCAAGTATTATCCTCAGTGGAGAAAAATGAAAAAACTTTTCTCTAAAATCAAGCACAAGACAGTGTTGCCCATTCTTACCACTTCTATTCAATATAGTACTTGGGGTACTTGCCATAGCTATTAGATAACATAAAGATATCAAAGACATCCAGATAGGAAAGGAAGAAGTCAAGCTCTTACTACTTGCAGATGACATGATGCTATGCTGTGAGAATCCTAAAGACTCTACCAAGAAGCTCCTAGAAACAAAAGATTTATATAGCAGTGTGGCAGGCTACAAAATCAATACCAAGATATCCATAGGTTTCCTATATTTAAATAATGAAAGAGAAGAAAGAGATATTAAAATAACAATACCATTCACAATTGTTCCTCAGAAAATCACAATTGTACCTCGGAATTATGTTAATTAAGGAGGCAAAGACCTATATAAAGAAAACTTACAAAATGCTACTCCAAGAAATAAAGGAGAACACAAGGAAGTGAAGGGACATCTCCTGTTCATTGATTAGCAGAATTAACAATGTCAAAATGGCAATAATCCCCAAAGCATTATACGGATTCAATGCGGACCCTAGAAGGATACCCATAACTGTTTTCCAAAGAAACAGACCAAACACTCCTGAAATTTATATGGAACAATAAACCTCCACGGATAGCTAAAGCATTTCTTGAGAAAAAGAAGATGGGAGGTATCAATTTCTGCAATTTCAAATTGTACTACAAAGTGGCAGTAATTAAAACAGCATGGTGTTAGAACGAAAACAAACCTGTAGCCGAGATGTGATCCCGGGGGCCGCACATGTGTGTGGCCTCTCCACAGCTGCACGAGCGTAACTCCAGACGCCAACTAAATTACTTTCGGCATGGGCAGCTCCTTGCAGAATGTCTCCAGACTGAGAACTAAGCCGCGGTCCCATGCCCACCCAGGAGGGGAAAGGTATTTCTCTCTCTCTCTCTCTCTCTCTCTCTCTCTCTCTCTCTCTCTCTCTCTCTCTCTCTCTCTCTCTCTCTCTCTCTCTCTCTCTCGCCTCTTCCTTGCCTGGGGTGAAGGGTGTGGTCACCGACATATTATGATGACCACAGATGGGGTTTACAAGCTTGCAATGATCCAATATCTGGAAGAAATCTCCCTGGACTTAGTTGCTAAAATGCAGAAATCCAAAACAGCGCGGCCACGGGACCTCATATCTCTTTACAACATGTCGGACTCTAGTGGGGTACTCCTAACAATAATAGTGAGGTTGAGGTCTGTGTTGAAATATTGAATGTAACCAAAGTAAATAGAAAGTAAAGTGAAATTTATCAGTTACAAGGCGGGGGGGTGTGTGGGGGGGTGTATTTTTTTTTTGGTGGTGGGATATGGGCACTGATGAAGGGATGGTTGTTTCAGCATTGTATAACTGAGACTTAAGCCTGAAAGCATTGTAATTTTCCACATGGTGATTCAATAAAATAAAATTCTTATTTTCAAAAAAAAAAACAAAAACAAATAAATGAACATTTAATTTTTGATAAGGGAGCAAGAAAGAGTAAGTGTAGCAAGGAAAGTCTCTTCAATAAGTGGTGCTGGGCAAACTGGGCAGCTACTTGAAAAAAAAATGAATTCAAGACCTTTTTTTCTAATGCCATGCACAAATGTCAGAACAAAATGGACTAAAGAGCTCAATATAGACCTGAATCCATAAGGTACAAGGAAGAAAACGTAGGCAAAAGCTTCCATGACATTAAAATTCAAGGCATCTTCAAAGATGAAACACCACTGACCAAGCAAGTGGAAGCAAACATTAACAAATGGGACTACCTGAAATTAAGGCACTTCCACACCTCAAAAGAAAAATGTCTAAGATACAAAGACAGCCCACGGAACTGGAAAAATGATTTACTCAATATCCATTGTAGGAAAACATAGCCTCATGTAATTTAGATTTATTGGGTTACTCCCATTACAGTGCTCCCATTCCTCTTTGTTTATTTGTAACTTCTTTCTTAGTGTTCTGTTGACTTGTAAATATTGTTTTTCTCTTCTCCTTGAGTCCTTTGCATAGTTTATTCCGAGCCATGTCCTTTTTGTGTGGACACAGGAAGACTTAACAAATGCCATGCTTTTGTAACCTGGGAGTCATTTGACTCTACATGATATTTTCCTCCTGGGCATCTGTTCTCTCGACCTAAGCTTCAGCTGCCCTTACTTCCTAACAACCCCAAAAGCAGGGTCCCAACGAGGGACGGGACAGACCCAGGGCAAGTGGTGAGTTGTGTGCTACCCTGGCATCAAGATGCAAAGTGCCTAATGCTTAACTATAAGTTAAGAGCTTGATCATGGACAAGTGTTGTCATGATCCAAACAGTAATAACTAGATTTGGACCCTGCTAGGGTGAGGAATGATTAATCTGGCCTGAGTGCTGTAGTTGAGTCTGGCAAGATGTTGCCAGGAGAGCAGCCTTGCAAACCTCAATGTATCTCTTGCTATGTCCATACAAAAATAACTAGTATTAAAATGTTAATGAGTGTTTGGACTAGGGAAGGGAGAAAAACACCTTAAGAGTCAGGAAGGACTTTGGAATGCCCTGCCCTCAGGAATTCAGGAAGGGCTTTCTTATGATGATTTTGCTACCTGGCTGGGTGTAACCTAGGGGCAAGGGCAAGAGAGGAAAAAAGGGAGGAGAGAGATGAGAGAAGGCTGCATAGATCCAGAGAGAGGATGGAGCTAGGAGTGCGGGAGATGGGAAAGATGGAAGATTTATAAACGGTAACTAATCAGCAACCAGCTTGGTCCTCGTTCTTCCTTCGCCTGTCCTTGGCCAACAGCCGTCCCGATCCAGCCCATACACAGCAGTTCCAGAGCACCGAACGTGGGCGGTGAGACAGAGCTGCCCGGAGAGCCAGTGAGTGCACACGCCCCTTGGCGAGCCTTAGTTTTTTACAATCCATCCGGTAAAGCACTAATATCAGAGTTATATAGGACACTGGTAGAACTTTACAAGAAAATAACAACCAACACTGTCAAAAAATGGGGAGAGGAATTGAATAGAAACTTCCTCTAAGGAGAAATCTAAATAGCCAAAAGGCACTAAATGAAAAAATGCTCTAAATCACTAATCATCAGGGAGATGCAAATCAAAACAGCAATGAGATATCATCTTACATCACTGGAACACATCCAAAGAACAAGAGCAATCAATGGTGTTGCAGATGCGAGGAGAAAGTGACTCTCTTTTATTGTTGGTGGGAATGCCAACTTGTGCAGCCTTTTTGGAAAACAACATGGACATTTCTCAAAAAACTAGAAACTGAGCTCCCATTTGATCTAGAAATAGCACTTCTGGGAGTATACCCTGAAGGCCCAAAAACACACAGCAGAAACATCAACTGCACTTTGATGGTCATTGCAGCACAATTCACAATAGCCAGAATCTGGAAACAAACCCAATGCCCAAGAACAAATGACTGGATAAACAAACTATTGCACATCTATACAGTGAAATACTACGTAGCTTCTAGGAAGAATGAAGTTATGACATTTGCTTATAAATGGATTGATGTGGAGAGTATCATGTTGAGTGAAATGAGTTAGAAGCAGAGGGACAGGTATAGAATGACTGCATTCATCTGTGGGATATTATATTATATTCTAATGATATAATTATATCATTAATCCTATTATATACGGCACTAATATCCAAGGTGAAGGCAAACAAGGGCCAGGAGAACAGGCCAACGGTTTGAAGCTTGCCACAAGAGTGTGTGTGGGGTGAAGGGCACAGGTAAAGAGATATAGCTAATAACCTTTCATTATATGTATTGCAAACCATAAGGACCAAAGGGAGAGAGAGAGAGAGAAAGAAAGAGAGAGAAAGAGAGAGGGGAGAGAGAGTGGAGAGAGAGAGAGAGAAAGGAGAGACAATGAGGAGGGAGAGAGAGAGAGAGAGAGAGAGAGAGAGAGGAGAGAAGTGCTTGCCATAGCGGCAGGTGGTGGGAAGAGGTGGGGAAGGGGCGGGAGGGAAACTGGAACCACTGGTGGTGGGAAAAGTAGACTGGTGAAGGGACGGGTGTTGGAACATTATATGACTGAAATCCAATCATGAACAACTTTGTAAATGTGTATGTCACTGTGATTCAATTGAAAGTAAATAAATGGAAAAATTTTTTAAATTCCCTTTATTCTTAAGTGAAACAAAGGATTCTGTAGCTTGCACCAAGGAGTCCAGGTTCCTTGGCCTTCTGAGCTATTCATGCACTGGAAATGTTTGAGTCAGAGTCCCGTAACTATTTTGCCAAAAAAAACTCCTAAGATTTTGTGAATTTTTGGACAATACTCTGGGCTGCAGGGAAGTAGGAGAGCATAAGTGAGACTTTTTTTTTTTTAAAGCCAGGTGAGAAGAGCACGGTGGACAGGCTGCTGTGAATGGCACAGTGTTTCTGTAGGAAGATAATAATGCAGGCAGTAAAACTTCCTCTATGAGCCTCAGTTTCCTTAAAATGGAGACAACTGCAGAGATCCCCTCCTCACCCACCCAAATAAATAAAGCATGGTTCTTCACCAATAGTGGACTTGTCATTAAAGACAATTTTAGAAGCAGCAGAAGACATGCTTTCTTTCAGCTGTCAACTGAAGGGTAGGCTGGTGCAGATGGCAGGTGGCCATGTCCTGAGCTCTGGGTGAGACAGTGAGTCTTTTGATCTGAAACCCTAGTAAGTCTCGGAACCTAACCTAAAACATATGTGAGTCTTATGATCTGAAACCAGCCGTATAACACACAAATTAAGGGAGCAGATGCAGTATCCTTGAAACCCTTCTGGTACCCAAGCACTATAACTCACCGAACAAAGCAATAAATGCTAACAGTAGCTAACATTTTGCACACAGTGAAGCAATTTCTGCCCATTGTCATTTGAGAGTCCCCTAAAGAGGACATCTTTCTCCTCCCCATTTTGCATATAGGGAAATGGAGATACTGACACAATAAGTGGACATACTTATATGATAAGATTCTGGTACCTTCATTGGTGGTGGAAAATGGGCACTGGTGGAGGGATGAGCACTCGACCACTGTATGACTGAAATGCAAGCAAGAAAGTTTTTAAGTCTGTAACTGTATGTCACGGTGATTCACTAATAAAAAATTTAAAAAAGAAAAAGATTCTGATACCTTAAGTCTGAGCCAAAGGAATGTGGTGGAAGCATGATTCCGTCCTGTTCTGACTCCAGAGACTGAGTCATAACCACTGCATGTGTAATGCACAGGAGTTACCACACCTCCTCTCTGTGTACTGCAAAGAGTGGCTATCATTGGATCCCAGCAGTGGGTAGTGGTGCTCACCTCTAGCTGCCCATCACAGCAATAAACCTGTCCCACCTTCCCAGGGACCTCACCCCCACATTCAGACCAAGTGTCAGCACAGTCCTTTCAGCTTGGTTCAGTCCCAGCCTAGGGACTGGGCAGTAGCAGAGGATAGAGATCTGGTTTCCTGAAGTTTTACTTTGCCACCTCGCTAAGGAGGTTCTTCTGGGGCGCAGTTTTGGGAGATGGTTCTCAGAATTTCTCCTTAGAAATGGCCTAGGGTCTGCATCTGCAAAAAGATGTTAGAAAATTCTTTTTGCACAGGACAAAGCCCAAGTTCTCAACTATTCTTATCAGCAACCAAGCTGAGACATGGCCCCGTCTAACTTGTATGTAGTTACCCCTATAACTGTAATGCACAGGCTAAGGTACACTTGGCTGCTCACACTTGCATGCGTACGCATACATACACACATACACACACACACATGCACTCCTTCTTCCCCTATATTGCTCATTGTGTCATTCACAGCAGCAGGTACTTCCACTCACCACAAGCTATGTATGGGGCAAATGTTTGATAACCTACTGCAGTATTCTCTGATCTTTCTACACTGCTCACTGATCCCTGTCCTGCATACGGGTCCACAGACCAGCAGGTACAACAGAGAGGGCAAGTCACTGGTTTATAACTTTTCAACACCTGAGCATCTCCGTATGTAACCCAAAAAGCCAAAAACAGAGACAACACTGGCATGGACCTATGGATGGCTGGTGGAAAACCAGTGACCTCAAGGGAAGAGTGTTGTGACTTATTCTCAAAAACTTAGCACTGAGAACTTTGCAGATGCAAATAAATATTTGTTCATTGGTTTTGCAGAGTAGTTGGTTTTGTGGAGTGGTATCCAGAAATGAGGTGATTAGTCTGGAAGGAAGTGAGATTTCCATCTCCCTTTCTATCCAAGAATAAAAACAGATGAAGGTGTGTGGGGTGTGGGGGCAGAGTACAGCAGTTAGAGCATTTGCCTTGCACACAGCTGACCCAGGTTCAATCCCTGACATTTCACATACCCCCCCTCCCCACCACCTTCCAGGAGTAATTCCTGAATGCTGAGACAGGAGTAAGTAATCCCTGAGCATCTCTCTGTGTGACCCAAAAAGCCAAAAAAAAAAAAAAAAGAAGTTGGTGGTCACATGTTAGAATGACACAGAGGCAACTGAATATGTATGGGTTTAGGATTGGATTAAATCTTTTAGAGTGCCAGGTTGGAGGTTCATAGTACTGTGGGGTCATTCGGAGAGGGGATGAAATAAATCTGATATAATTTTATTAATAATTTAATTTAATGAGCAAGTACTTTAATAAAAAGAGATCCTGGGAATCTGGGAGTTGAATCACTTACCCAGGGAGCACCAAGAACATCTTGTAAAGCATCCTTTTTCTAAATGAGCCAGCAAATATGTGTTACTCACCCATCAGACCATCTGGCACTGGATTCACTTGACTTCAAACCAAAACAACAACTACTTGCTTTCATGTCCTTGCCTTCCTTGGGGTTCCTCTGAAGGAGATCCTACAGGAAGGACCTGGAGGTGTCATTTTGGAGGTAACTCCAGGGAATCAGAGGGAAGAAGGAATGTGTTTGGAAGAAAGTTTCTATGAGATAGGATCTCAAATTCCCCCAAACCTCACCCCAAGACTGATGGAGACACAGAACCTCCCTGAAATTCAGCACTCATGTACATCTCCCTTCATTCTGGCTGTACTGACAAAGGATCCTTCCCTGCGTTTTGTAGCCAGCAGGATGCCTAGGAGCCAGAGCAGGAATGAGATAGGCTGAATAAGGGGGCTGGAGTGATACCACAGAGGGTAGGGCATTTGCCTTGCAAACGCCGACCCTGGTTTGAACCCCATCATCCCATATGGTCCCCTGAGCACTGCCAGGAGTAATTCCTTAGCGCATAAGCCAGGAGAGTAACCTCTGTGCAACACCGGTTGTGACCCAATATGGTCCCCTGAGCACCACCAGGGGTGATTCCTGAGTGCATGAGCCAGAAGTGACCCCTGTGCATTGTTGGGTGTGACCCAAAAAGAAAAAAAAAGCAAAAAAAAAAAGACTGTTTGGAAAAAGATTGAGAAGCTGTTCATAGAGGCAGGGGAAGAGTGGGAAAGCAGGGGTATACCCGGGATATTGGTGGTGGGGAATGTGCACTGGTGGAGGGATGGGTGCTTGATCATTGTGAGATTGTGACCCAAACATGGAAGCTTGTAACTATCTCACAGCGATTCAATAAAATTAAAAAATTAAAAAAAAAGAGAAAAGAATCCATTATACTAAAAGAAAGAGAGAGAGATAGGCTGAGTAGAGGGAACACAGCAACCAGAGGTAGCTGCATCTTCCAACTCATTGCTCTTTGGTGAGCCCCTAACTAGTCTCCAGTGTACAAAACTCAGAATTGTAGAGGGGTCATCCCTCCGAGCTGTGGCCTTTGTCATTTCCCTAAGACAATCTTCCCTGCTGAAAACCTCATGCTATAAAACAATACCGAATCATCATTCACAATCCTTTGCCACAGGTTCCCCACCCCAATGATCAAGCTTAATCTCTGGATATCACTTCTCCACTGAGAACTTCCCATAGCACCCTCAAATGAACCTTAAATATGCCCTTCCTCATAGCATAATTATTAATACACCACAGATCAACATGGTTTGAGCCACACGATCACTTATGTCATTTTTAGCACCTCCCAAGCCCAGTCAACATGATAAGACAAAGACTTTCATGGGGTCCACTCTATTTTATTGATAGTTTTCTTTAGTTTATTTTGTTGTAAGAAAGAATATGCATATCATACAAAACATGTTCAGTGGAGCTTAAATTATGGGCAAAGCTGTCAATCAACAGTAAGATATTGATAGTATGTTTGGAGAGGCCTCACAATTACCTACCCCAGAAGCCAAAATATCTATTTATTAAAGATATTTGCACTGCAATGTTCATTACAACACTGTCCACGATAGTCAAAATCTGGAAACAATCCAAATGTCCAAAAACAGATGATTGGATAAAGAAACTAGGGTATATACACAATGAAATAACACCGAATTTAAGAAAAGATAAAAATCATCAATTCGCTGCTATTTATATGAATGGAGAGTATCATGCTAAGTGTAGTTAGAAGGAGAGGGACAGACACAAAGTGATCTCTCTCTTGTGAGATACAAACACAGGGGACAGCAAATGCCCAGAGGCAATAAAAACTGAGATCTGCTCTTCAGTAGGAAGCTTACAATGGGGAGGACAATTGAGGGGAGAGGGAATGTGATGGGGACACTGGGACAAGGGTAGAGAGAAGTGGACACTCTGATGAAGGGTGTAATGCATGGTATAAACCAAAACACTGCATGGTCCCCTGAACACAACTAGGAGAGAGTCCCAAGGACCAAGTCTGGAGTGGCTCCTCAGCAGTCACTAGACATGGGCCCCAAATAAAAAAATAAATACCACGATTACCACTCCTCTCCCCAGCAAAGGAGAATTCTGCCAAAAGCACCCTGGAATCCAAATATGGGAAGTGAAAAATATCAAAGGTTCTTCACTTGGGGATCCCCGAATATGCTTAGGGGGTGGATATGAACTTTGGAAATACATACCAGTCTTCCCCCATTCATGATGGGATTATGTCCCAGTAAGCCCATTGTAGGTTGAAAATAGCTTAATTTAAAGATGCCTTGAATACACCTAACCCACTAAATGTCATGGTTTCATCAAGCCCACCTAAAAATGCACACAAAACTCTTACATTAGCCAACATTTGGCAAAATCATCAAGCACAGAGCCAGTTCTATAATTAAGTGTTGAAGGACTCAGGTAATTTATTGAATATTGTACTGAAACTGAAAAAGAGTGGCTATTTACCCTCCTGTTTATACAGCTGAAAACACCTGCAGCCACTTTCTAGCACCATAATTTTTTTCCTGAGAATGTTTTTTTAAACTTTTTAATAAAACACCGTGAGATACAATTACCAACTTACACACTTTCGTGATTATGTTGCAGTCATACAATGTTCCCAGTATCCCTCCTGCCTCCCACCACTCCCATCCCTCCCCCCCACCCCCTGTCTCTGTGGCAGGCACATTCCTTTTTTCTCTCTCTCCTTTTGGGTCTAGCACCATTAGAGAGGACTGGATTGCAAAAGGCACAAAATCTTTCAAACTTCAACATCTGAAGTCTAGTTCCAAAGATGTGCATGTCTCTTCCACCCTTTTGTAAAGGAAGTATTGCAAATGGATTTTATCTGCACTCCTTTGGGTGAGTGCATACTTCTCTTGAATAAGAACACTGTGCTACGTTCGTCACCTCCAGGGACTCTCTGTATACCCAAAGGCTGGAGGTCCTGGACTCCATCTGACCCAGACAGGCAATTCAGGCTTCTATAACTAACAAACAGCCATACATAATGGGTTCTCAGAGGAAGGAGAGAAATGGGGCTGGGTCATGCTTTGTTATCACTAGAATTCACTAATGCTCTTTACTCACTCTTCTTGGGGCTGGAGCGATAGATAGCACAGTGGTTGGGCGTTCGCCTTTCACTCAGCCAACCCGAGTTTGATTCCTCCGCTCCTCTCGGAGAGCCTGGCTAGCTACTGAGAGTATGGAGCCCGCACGGCAGAGCCTAGCAAGCTACCCGTGCGTATTGGATATACCAAAAACAGTGACAATAAGTCTCTCAATGAGAGACGTTACTGGTGCCCACTCGAACAAATCGATGAGCAACGGGATGACAGTGACTCACTCTTCTCATGTCTGTTTTGTCATCGCTGTGGTCCCTGTCCATCACCTCTCACTGTCCCTGTTTCCTTATCTGTCATTTGGAACAAACAGTATGAAAGAGCATTAGAATATAATCAATGATCACATACCATATCATTCTAAAGGGAATAGACACTCTAACCAACTCACCCACCATATTAATAAATAAATAAATAAATAAATAAAAACATATAGGGCTTAGGGATGAAGCTCAGTACTAGACTTTCCACCTTAATGTGAATGAGGCCCTGAGATTAATCCCTGAGACCACATCACTTCAGTTTGTTTGTTTTTCATCCCTGGCACTGAATGTGTGAATGTATGATCCATGGAGCCACAAAGTGCCACCTCTGGCATACCAAAAGAAAGGTAAGCCCCCCTCCCACCCCCGATATCACAATAACCGCAAAGGGAAGGGAAACATAAATCAATAAATAATAAGAAGGAAATCTTCCCTCCCTGGCTTAAACCTAAGAGAGAGAATTGGTTCATCTCTATTCACATCAAGGGTATCCTGCTAGGTAATCTGCAGCTTATATTTCGCAACTACACACTTCCCAATTTTCAGCACAGCTTCCATTTCAGGACATTGCTCAGTGCACTTTATTGGAAAGGTTTTCCAGGCTTTCTTCTACTAGCCGTTGGAAGGACATGACACCTTCATTGTGCAGTCTGAGATGTCCTTGCATAGGGCAGTCTTTGGACAAGTCAGCTGGTTCGAAGCCTGTGGGCAGAGGGAGGCTGGAGTTTTGCATGGGAAATTGTATTAATCGATCTAATCATAAACTCTGGAAAGAGTCCTTGAGACAAATCTTATTTGCTCTTGTGACAAGGTGAAAGAGTTCATTAGTGCTTCCTAATTATATTAGTGGCCCTTAGAGAAACTAGTGATAATGCGATTAACATGACAAATCATGGAAGTTTACTTGGCCCAATTCTCTTCTCTGCCAAAATCCACAGACATTTCTGTTCTTTCCCATATACTCCCAGACTGGGCTTAACCAACTTCTAATACCTTTTGCCATTCTACACTGCTCCATCGGATCTGACAGAGATTTAGATTTCAGAGCCTGATACCTGGGCATTCTCATTCACTTTCTACCACTAAGCCTTGATCTCTCGTTAGAGCTTATCCCAGTTTCAAAGGCCCAATGTGGCCTCTGTTCTTTCTGATCTCAGATCTTCCCAGGGCTTGATCAATGGCTAAGATCCTTGTTTGGCATATCAGCCACGTAAGACAGGGCCCTGCCAAGACCTTCAGAGTTCTGATGTGTCTCTGCTCCTGGACTCAGTCAAGCAACATCTCCATCTAGGTGTGTTTTGTTCTCTGCCTTATGCCCTTCTCTGTTCGCTCTGTACCTCATCCTATTGCATTTTGCTACATGCCCGCTTAAGACATCTGACGTACAAGTGACACTTGGTTCTTCACTGATGACGGTACATGTCCTGCACCAGACTCTAAACTCCATGTGGGTGACTTTGCTTGGCTCACGATGACTGACCAGCCACAGAACAGAATCCCATGCATAGTAGGTGCTTCTCTCCAGCTCATGAGGGATTGGGTGGAAGAATTTTAACCTCATTTCAAACTCACAGAGGCACCTAAAAGGGATACCATCTCCAGTGCAGGGGACCTGCACTGATGGATTCCTCCCTGCTACCAGAAGGGGCCTGATACTCATGGTGGGAGCTTAAGGTCTTGCTCCCTCAACCTCTTGCTTCACTGGATCCTGCACCCTCCCCACTTGACTGTGTGGCATGACACATTGCTTATTTCCTTCACTGCCATTTTCCCACTTAAAAACTCTCGTTTAGTACCTTATTTTCTCACGAACTCTCATTCTATAGAATGTAAGTGCCATGGAGATGGGATCTTGTTTTGTATCTCTGGCACAGTTATTATTTATAATAAGTATTTTTCAAAGAGAAATCTCTTGATTTCAGAGAGTCTCTTGCCCGCATGCCTGGCTGTCTTCCCTGGGGCCCCTCGGAGGGGATGGGCGTCAGCTTCCCTCCCTGCCCCCAGCAGAGCTCCCGGCAGCTGAAGACCACTGGAACCTAGCTACAGCCATGCTCAAGGCCCCTCTCCACATGTTCGGACAGGCCTCACGCATGAAGGTACCAGCAGAGGAACCCAGGTGTGTGTAATCCCATCAGCGGCCAACATCCAGAGACTTAAAAGCAAGCTCTTAGAAGATATCTTGTAGCCTACTTTTCCCTTTGGGAGAAACTCGCAAACTAGTGAGAGCTTCCTGCCCACATGGCACAGCCTCACAAGCTTCCCATGGTGTATCCATATGCCAAAGCCAGAAACCAGCTGAATCTCATTCCCCTGACCCTAAAAGAGCCTCCAATGTGGCATTGTTGGGAAGTCCGAGAAGAGAGAGGCTTCTAAAATCTCAGGGATAGGATGAATGTAGAGGTTACTGAGACCGCTCGAGCCACTCAACAATAAACAGGATTTCGTGATCGTGATCGTGATTTTTCAAAGAAAGAAGGTAAGAAATGTAAATGACTTGGGTTTTTTTTTGTTTTGTTTTTTTTTTTTTTTTTTTGCTTTTTGGGTCACACCCAGCGACACTCAGGGATCACTCCTGGCTCTGCACTCAGGAATCATCCTTGGCCATGCTCAGGGGACCATGTGGGATGCTGGGAATGGAACCGAGGTGGGCCGTGTGCAAGGCAAACGCCCTGCCCGCTGTACTATCACTCCAGCCCTGTGAGTGACTTGGTTTTTTCTTCAGCTTCTCTGCTTCTCTTGTTGAGGGCTTCTCCTTGGCTCTTTGTTTTGGTTTGGTCCAGAATCGTCTTTGATTTCCTATATCTCTGACTTCTAGTGATCCTATATTTCTGCTTATTTTCTGGGGCAAGCTCACCAAATTTCAGCCAATGGTTGGCTTCTCAGGATCCCACTGAAGGAGGGACAGTAAGTACAATGGATAATATTATAGTTTGACTGTCAACCAGCCTACAAAATCCATATTTGGGTCCCCTGATGGCAAATCCTACAGTCTTTTGTTTGTTTGGGGGCCACACAAGGCAGTGCTCAGGGCTCACTCCTGGATCAGCTCCCAGGGTTCACTCCTGGCTCAAGGGACCATAGGCAGGATATATAGCTGCATACTCAGTTTGGCCACAGACAAAGCAAAGCCCGTTTATGCTGTACTTTCCCTCTGGCCCTAAACTCCTGTCTTAGCTCCATGTTCCCTCACTTAAGTGATGAATTACTTAGATTATAATCCATCAGCAGAATCTATTATAAGGACAAATGAAAGCAGTCAAATGTTGATTTGGGGACTTTCTTGTACTCCTTTCATGAGTGTCTGATGTGACTGTCTCCCAAGTTACTGACAGTCTGAGAAACTGAATGTAAAATCTGGTGATGAAATGATAAACTCTTTTCTAATCCTGCTATTATAAGGGCATATTTAAAGGAATCACATCCATACAATGAAAACAAAAAAATATGCTGAACCCCTCCAATATCCTTCTTCATACACTCACCATTCCCTCTGTCTCTAGTATGAATTCTTTCATAAAATGCATTTGGGCCACAGTGCTGGAAGAAAACAGTGAAAACCCATGGGACTTCCAACAGAAGGATGAAGAACGCTATAAAGAAAGGAATAAAATAACCTAGCTTTTTATAGTTGGGGATGGAAGAAGACTGCATGGATGAGGGGTATCAAATCAGTTCCGGGACATAAACTGGGATTTATAAATAAGAGCTAAGACCCTGGAGAGATGGTAATATTTCCAAAGACAGTCAGGTTAGAAAATGAAGAAGTAAGAATTATAGTAGATGATGATAGCACCTGTCTTCCAGATTATTGTAAATATGGTGAAAAAAGATGATAGGAAAGTTTACAATCTATAAAAGTCTCCAACAAATGTGCTCAAGTTCTCGAGCTATCTTTTAGGCTCCAGTCTGAAATTCTATTTACTTATCTATTTACAAAAGAGCAAATAAATTTACTGAAGAGTAAACTTGACTTTCCTTATGTTGAGGGATATTATGAATGTGCACTAATTGAAACATTGGAGAAGGGCTTCTGTCACTGTATCACTGTCATCCTGTTGTTCATCAGTTTGCTCAAGCAGGCGCCAGTAATGTCTCCATTCATCCTAGCCCTGAGATTTTAGCAGCCTCTCCTTACTCGTAGTTCCCAGCGGTGCTGCATTGGAAGCTCTTTCAGGGTCAGGGAATGAGACCCAACATTGTTACTGTTTTTGGCATATCGAATATGCCACGGGGAGCTTGCCAGGCTCTGCTGTGTGGGCAGGATACTCTCAGTACCTTGCCGTGTTCTTCGAGAGGGAGAATTAGGCAATAAGAGGTCTTCTGGGAGCTTTGTTTTATAGTCTCTGGATCTTGGCCATTGAGGAGATTACACATCGCCGAGGCAGTTTGTGGGTGTGACTGCCAAGCTACCAGAAAATGGGGGATCTGGGTGGAGGAGGCCCAGTCCCAATCCGAGCAGGCTTGGAGATCTCAGCCCCAGGTCCCGCATACCTGGGTTCCTCTGCCGGTTCCTTCATGCGTGAGGCTCATCAGAGCGTGTGGAGAATGCCTTGAGCATGGCTGTGGCTGGGTTCTGGAGGTCTTTGGCTGCTGGGGCTTTGCTCAGGACAGGGAGGGAAACTCAACCTGCCCCTTCTGAGGGGCCCTGGTGAAGACAGCCAGGCTTGGGGGCAGGAGCCTCTGCCTTCCTCTTGAAACACGGACCAATGAAAACTGCTTAGGAATAAAAAAAAATGTGACAACAAAACAAAGTAGCAAAAATCAGTTCATAATTATATAAATTTTATGTGATAAACATGTCCTTGTAGGTCAGTGGGAGAAGACAGATTATTCATTTTATCTTTTTATTTAAAAATATTCTGCGCGGTAGAGCCTGGCAAGCTACCCATGTGTATTGGATATGCCAAAAACAGTAACAATAAGTCTCTCAATGAGAGAAGTTACTGGTGCCTGCTCGAACAAATCGATGAGCAATGGGATGACAGTGATTAAAAAATATGTCTGTATTGGGGGAGAAAGTGGAAAAAATGTTGTGTGTCCAGCAACAAATGTGTTAGAGTAGATGCTTTGCAGCAAGAGTCCTGGAGTTGATGATTGGCACTACTTTCCCTTCTCTCCATCCTCAAGCACTGAGTTAGGAGTATTGCCTGAATACCTTCAGGGGTGGCCTTAAAACAAAAAACAAGCAAATTAAGTCTGTGTGTATCACTGAAGTTTGTGTGTATTCTCGATTGCCACATACTTTAGCTCTTCATTTGTGACCCTGATGTTGGTGGGAAAAATGCTGTCCCTAAATTCCATTAGTTTCAACTCTTCAATCTGTCTTTCCTGACACTTAGTCAATAATTCCCTGGCCCTAATTCATCACATTAGACATAATGAAAAAATTGAATTAAAATATTTCAGGATAGGTAGAATACAGATTATGACACAGGATGTGGTTAACATTGTGAAAGGCAATTCTTGAGCAGATTTAATTTGAAACATTTAAGAAGGAAATTACTTTAAGAGGAAAGGTGGAGGAGCACCCCAATGAAGGCTGCTGTGTTAAGAGCATATCAATATAAGACTGATATAAAAGATAGATTTTTGTTCTCCGATGAAAATTTCACTTTATGTATTCCCTAAGATGTCTTCATTGATTCTTTTTCACTATGAAAAAACTATGAACAAGTGTTTTGTTGGTGGTGTTGGCTGCCTTCAGATTAAAGTTTTTTCTATAGAACCCTTGCACATTGCCTGCTAAGTTCAGCCTTAGGCATTTTATTTATTTTTCTTTAATTTTATGATGAAAACAAGGCTTGTGGTTTTATAAATATCTAAATATTTGATTTTATGTATTAATTTTTCTCCTGTCACTTATTGGATCTATTTATAGTATATTTGACTTGATATTTTGTTTTCTAGGCATTAACCATGTCAACTGAAAATGACAATAACATGTATTTTCAAATGTCTGCTTTTTACAGATTTCTGATTCTTTTTTCCTCACATAACCACATTGGCTAATATCACTGTCACTGTATCATTGTCATCCTGTTGCTCATTGACTTGCTCAAGCGGGCACCAGTAACATCTTCATTGTGAGACTTGTTGTTACTGTTTTTGGCATATCGAATACTCCACAGGTAGCTTGCCAGGCTCTGCCGTGGGGGCGAGATACTCTCGGTAGCTTTCTGGGCTCCCCAAGATTGGCAGAGGAATCGAACCCAGGTCGACTGCATGCAAGGTGAATGTCCTACCTGCTGTGCTATCACTCCAGCCCATTGGCTAATATATCTAACACAACTTTAAATGGCAGCATTGACTGAGGATATATATTACTTTCACCTTCCTTCTTTCCTCTAAATGGTTTCTGTGTTTTAAAGTAAGGATACTTTATTAAGTAAGAAAGCATATATTAATTCAGACTTTATTAAGATACATTTTTGATAACAAATATTGTTGAATTTTTCCAAATGCCTTTTCAGCATCCAGTGGTTATAAATTTCTAATATTATATCCAGAAAAAAAATTCATTTGATCATGGAATACTCTTCTAAATTATTGTTGAACTCCACAAATATTTTACTTAGGATGTCTGCCTTGAATTCACAAGTGAAAATGGATTTTAGTTTTCTATTTTTGTGAAGTCCACAAAGTTTTGGCACCAGTTTTATGGTTGTCTTATAAAAAAGAAATTGGTCATATGTGGGCTATAAAGAAATACAGCAGAAAATAAACAAATGCCCAAAAAGCAACAGAAACTGAGAAGTGCTCTTCAGGAGGAAGCTTCCTGAGCTGGGCGGATGGGTGGAGGAGATGCTGAGACAATGGTAGTGAGAATTAGACACTAGAGGAGGCTGTAGTTTTGTTATGCATGAAACCTTACCATTAATGGTATCATAAATCATGGTGCCTAAAATAAAATTGATATATATATATATAATTCTGAAGTATTCCTTCCTTTTCTTTCTAGGTTGTATATTTTCAAGAAAGAGGAGAAATAACCTAAAAGGAAGATGTTGTAAGAATGAAGAGGGTCCCAGTATATTCAAAAGACAAACGTTAAAGCTTGCCAACACTCTTATTACAACACGTGCAACCTTCTTCTCCCAGCCAACCTCTAATGCCTGTTCAAGGGCAGTTTCATACAATTACTCTTGCATATAGATCAACAATTATTTCCTAAAGAGTAAAATTTTTCTTTCTTCCAGAAGATTATGAGTGCCTTTCTTTATGTCAGAGAAGTTCTAACATTAAACTCCAGCAATACATGGGTATATAAAGAGCTGGAGTAAGGCTCGCTACTAACAAATCAAGGTTTTGACATACTAGTTTACTAATTCCTTTTCCCAAACATTTAATTAGTCATATTGATGAGACCTATAAAAATGTGATGCCATTCCTACACTCCAATTATAGAATTAAAGTTCAGCATGAAATAATAACCTGATGGAGAAATAATCTACAGGACAAATGAAGTTACTGCTTGGATGCTTTTTCCCTATCGAACTATTTATTGCTGCAAATATTTCTTTAAACTCTAGTGCCTGCCAGACAAAAATTCAAAGATAAAGCCAAACAAAAAGACCTACAGGGGTTGTTGGAGGCCATAGTACTCTCTGGGTTTCTCTACTCCTTCTGGTAGAGACCCTGCTGTGGGGTCATCTTGTACCTTCTGCTAAAACGTTTTCCTTCTGCTGATATCAGATCAGTGATGCAAGTGAAATACACCATGTCACTGTGGTTCTCCAGAACAACATGACTCTCCAGAGCTCTGCCCTTCCACGACATTTGTAAGAAGTAAAATGGGCTACTCCAAGAAAACAGAGAGTTTGCTGCCCGGTGATTAGTATAGAAAGATGACTCACAGCTCAGATTTTGATATTTAGCTACAAGGTCTTTGATTTTGCATTAGGAATATGTCTCACTGTCTAAAGAGGAACAGTGTTTTCTTCAGAAGAATATTGTAACACAACAAGGCCCTCCACCGGACAATTATGAAAAAGAAGTAACAACCATGACCTTTAGATTCACTGTGAGCCAATAACTCACTACATAGTGCCTTGGTGCTTTTCCATAATAAACTTATTTGTTAATAACAATGTCATATATTTTACAATATACATTTTTAATTAGAGTTGTTTTAGATTCTCAGAAAACCTGTGAAGACAGATTCTCATTTTCCTGCCACTAGTTTACCTAGAGTTGATGTCTTACATTACTATGGTATGCTTACTATAGCCAAAGAATTCATAATGGGGCATCATTCTTATTTAAGCTTACACTGAAAGCTATACAAAGATTCCCTACTTACTGACATTTTTATCAGCCCCAGAATCCCATTCTGAGTTCTACATCATGTTTAATCATGTTCCCTAGATTACTCTACACTGAAAATTTTTCCATTCTGGCTTGTTTTTGATAACCTCAAGGGCAATAAATAGTACTGATCAAGTATTGCTTAAATGTCTTTCAGTTTGCCTTTCCACGGTTTTCTCCTCATGATTAGAAATCATTCTCATCACAATATATAAAAGGTATAGCCTTGATATTACATGCTTCTGGATGTTGATCTTCAAAATTTTGAAGGTCATGTTAGCAAAGTTTCTATTTTTTCCAATTTATATACTATATTAATTGGAAGGAAGCCACATTCACATGTACAAGGTTGAGATTAAGCTGTACCTCTCTAAAGAAGAATTTTCTGGAAAAATTATGTGTTCTTTGTTACTAAAATAACATTAGTTTACATGACTGTACCTACTTAAGGGGCACAATTTATACCTCTTGAAGTATGTTACCACATAAAAAGTATTATTATCACACCACAACCAAAGTACCGATATGTCTCTACTGACAGTTCATTGAACTCACTGTCACCTATATTACTCTCCTTTCCTAAAATTATCTGTAATTATTCTAAATTTGAAATTTGTCTAGAATCAACAATACTATAATGGCAATGAGAACACCACCATCCACATCTTGTTTTTAATTCTGTTGTATAATTAAAGGGACCAAGAATGCTGGGAGAAATGGGAAATTCTAGGGTTGGGCTGGAGATTACACAAGATCAGCATGAAATATCACGTAGCACTTGAGAGTGATAAGGTGCTCAAAAATATATCCACACTCACATATCGATGTTGCTGTATCAAATGGACACAGGAGCCAAATTAATGCTATGTGAAACAACCTCAAAAAATAATGTAGAGTTAGATGTTAACACTTCAATATAAACTTCCTGAAATACTTAGAGACATAATAAATGCGACTTTACAAAGATGAGAAAATGGTGGTGGCCCAACAAGGTTTAATAAATGGTCTGTCATCACACAGAAAATATCTGAACAATTGCAGCCATGTCATGCACATTAGCTGAATGGAAAAATGAGGGAGTGAATAATAAATAAATGAATGGATCTTTTTTAAGTGTTTTGGCCCTGATAAAGGCCAGGGGAACCAGTAAGGGAATGCTGTAGTGTCCACCGGAAACCTGCTGGAGCCTATGTAGTGAGTTACTACATAATGACTTACTAATGTAGTGAGTCATTAGTAAGCCTCCTAGTGGTTGCAAGGGCAGCTGTGTGTAAGTTGCTATTCCATTCCCTATATCAGTCTCTCTGTTTTTCTTTGGCTCAAATGATCTGAATCAATGGAACATAGAATGTCATGGTAACCTGGCCGAATTCAGCTGTTGAGTCATCAAGGATTCACTTACATCACTGGCAAGATTGGGAATCACCCAAGAAAAGATATAGAGCACTCAGCCCACTTCTAGGAAGGTCCTTGTATTGGTACTACAGGAAATACTCCTGGTGTTACTAAAAGGAGCAGTATTTGGGGAATACAACGATGTGCCAAGGGCTCTTCTGGTTGGGTCCCTATTCCTATTTATCATGGTTCACATGGCCAGGATGATTTTCTCCACTTTCTAGATCAAGAACAAGAAATAGAGGCACCGAGCAGGAAAGCAAATCCTCCAACAAGACACAGTGTTTTGCTAACTCGATGTCAATTAAGTTCTAGAGTTAGGCCCTTAAAGAAATTCTGTGTTTTTCTGGCATCCCAGTTTGCAAATTGTTAGTTAGACCATTTGACCCCTGAAGGCTCTGCAGCTCACTTAGGAAAGAATCTCGCTGATGACTATGTTCTCACCAACTCACTGGAGTTATCCTGTCTCTCTTAGCATGAAGGAAGCACTTAGTAGGTCCCCAATACCCATCTGAACAATTGCAGCCATCTTATGTGTATTAGATGAAAGAATAAATAAGGAATTGCATAATTAATGAATGAATGGGCCTTTTTAAAGCAAAAAAAAAATTCTCAGAGAATTAATTCTCTCAAAAACATCATTGTCCCTCTAAATGGGACCAATAGCCCACCTTTAAGGTGGTCCAATTTATGCCACAAATGTTCTCCAAACACAAAATTCATAGTTTGAGGAATCTGAAGCCCCATGTTGGAGGCACTCACATAAGCCCCAGACTTGATTTAAATATGTAAAGGAGATAATTCAGGCATGCCAGATGCAACCAATGCCTGGGGCCTGGGGAGAGGCCTAACTAGTCTGAACAATCAATCAAATAAAACTTCCTGGAGGAAGAGACACTGAAACCAAGACATCAAGAATGAGATAGAAATGGCTGGTAGTAACATAAGAACATATAAGGTCACTTTCAACACACTGGTCCCCCAGAAAAGAGTCTCAACACTCTCTGAGAAATGCCATGTTAAGAGCAACCTAATCCCTTCCAAGGAAAGTCTCCTTGGGAACAGTCAATAACTCCACAGTAAATTCTAATCTTGAATTGTCAATTGAACATTAGAAACAATATATTCTGAGTGCTTTCTATGTGCCATGTAAAGACCTGAATGTTTTAGATTATCAATTCACTGAAATCTTACCTCAACCCAACACAGTGAGCACTCATATGCCACCTCCAGCTGATGTCCAGAAAGCACAGGAACAATGGAGGAGGGACAGGGGGCTTCACATGACCAGGATAACAAACTGCTAAGACACAGAACAAGGCTTCTCACCTGGACTGAACTTGTGTTGTATGAAGCAACACTGTCAATTACGGTGCATGTGCAATAAAACTCTCAGGTGGTCATGTACACCCCATGGTCCACAGAATAGAAACATCTCTGACAGTCAGCTGTGGGGAGGGGTGGGGCTTTGGAACTCATCTCTTTGACATTGTGTATAATAAGTAATATATCTTTTCTTTCTAATGTTTTAATACAGGAATTATACTCAGTATCGCTGAATCAAGTGTTTCCTGAATCTGTCCTGAAGATGCCAGAGCAATACCAGGGCTACATCCAGTGTTGCTGTTTGGGCTGAAGTGGAGGTGGGAGCAGGGAGGAGATGTGGTACTGGAAATCGAACTCAGGAATTCTAGGCATATACTCTGCCACTGTGTTAACTCCCAGGCAATAATAGTAACAGCACCAGATACAGACTTGCTTGTGCTTGCTGACTTACACAAGGTTAATGAAAATAGTCTCTCTCTCTTCCTTCCATCCCCCTCTCTCTCCCTTCTCTCCTCTTTCTCCCTTCTCTCCTCTTTCTCCCCTTCCTTCCTTCCTTCCTTCCTTCCTTCCTTCCTTCCTTCCTTCCTTCCTTCCTTCCTTCCTTCCTTCCTTCCTTCCTTCCTTCCTTCCTTCCTTCCCTGCTCCCTCCCTTTTTCTCTCCTTCCCTGCTCCCTCCCTCCTTCCCTGCTCCCTCCCTCCTTCCCTTCTTCCCTTCCTTCCTCCTTCCTTTCCTTCCTTCCTTCCTTCCTTCCTTCCTTCCTTCCTTCCTTCCTTCCTTCCTTCCTTCCTTCCTTCCTACCTTCCTTCCTTCCTTCCTTCCTTCCTTCCTTCCCTGCTCCCTCCCTTTTTCCCTACTTCCCTTCCTTCCTCCTTCGCTCCCTCCCTCCCTCCCTCCCTCCCTTCCTCCCTCCCTCCCTCTCTTCCTTCCTTCCTTCCTTCCTTCCTTCCTTCCTTCCTTCCTTCCTTCCTTCCTTCCTTCCTTCCTTCCTTCCTTCCTTCCTTCCTTCCTCCCTCCATCCCTTCCTCCCTCCCCCTCCCTCTCTTCCTTCCTTCTTTACTTCCTTTTTCCTTCTTATCCCCTTTGTTTCTCTCACTTTCTTACCTTTCCTTTTCTTTCTCTATCCTTGTTCCTCCTCTTTCCCAACCTTTGAGATTCCCCCATTGGACTAGGCTTAGCACCACATCCTTAGCTGAAACCTCACCTCAACCCAACACAATGACTAGTAAACTCTGCTGAAAGACAGAAAGAAGGTGGGTGTCTTCAAGCTAAGTCTTGTCCACCAGTTCCCAGAGCTGATTGCAAAATTTGTTCATCCCAAGTTCTCCCAGAAGCTCCTACGGGCTGAAGTGACCTCTCAGCTGAATCATTTTGCTGCATCAAATGTCCTCAGGTGGCATCCATGATGGCTATTGTGTTCTCCTAGACACCACCAGAGAGCCCCCAGGATACCTGGGGGGCAGAGGGGCCTCTGCCCTCAGTCCTAAGCTCTCATGGACTGGTACTCCAATACTCTATATTTCTGAAATCTGAGTGGCTTACATTGATGTGTACATTTAATATTTCTATTTATGAAAACAACGTATCTAGAAAATGGCCTATATTAAAATCAGTAGCAGTTTATTCTATAATGAATATCATTATCCTATTCTAAATAGGACGCTGCTAATTCACATCTGTTCATTTATTCTCTACACTCTCCACTTTGTCCTCCCAGACAATGCACTAAGCAAATCTCGTAGGAGACATAAGCAAACTCAAGGCAGTTCATGGTTGGAGAAAGGACTGAGATAGTTTCAGATAGTGAGGACTGAATGTTGATAACTGAGAGAGAAGGTACCATCTAGAATCAAGTCACTTGATGTAGAACGAGTAATGCTTTTATTGATGTAGCTTTACAGAAACCAAAGAAGTTGACCTCTCCCCAACGTACTAGGTCCTCCCCATTTGTTTATTTTGATACTAGTTTTAGGTAAATTTAATGAAGTGAATATATCTTTTGAACTGTGGTAAGAACCCTTAACATGATATCCACTGCTTAACAAATGTTCAAGTATACAGTGCAATCTTGTTGACTTTAGATACAATGTTGTACATTGTATGCAATGCACAATGTAAATAATATAGAACTTATTCATTTTATTTCCCTGTAACTTTATGCTCAACGATTAGTATCTGTTTCTTCCTCACCCCAAGCCCTAGCCACCTACATTCCACACTGATTTTCCACATTGTAGATGTTCATTATAAATGGAATTATACAGCCATTTTCTTTATGTAATAGACTTATTTCACTGAACTTCTCTGAACAGTTCAAATGTGTTGTTGGATATCACATAATCTACTTCCTCTTAAATGCTAAATAATAACCCATTATATAAAATAAGCATTATATATAAATCACATATATACTAGACCTTGGAAGCAGAGTACTATGCCATTAACTTAGTTCTAACTCAGTTTCTTCATCTACAAACCGGGAAACAATGTTATTCTAAAAGGATTTCATTGATATTAAAATAAATAATTCAGCCCAAATTTCTTAGAACTCAGTCAAACCTTGTTAGTGTTAGATCACAGTACACAGTATTCTAAACTATCCCCATAGTGAGAACCTGTCAGAGAAGCAGTGATCAAGAACATGGTAAAGACTAGGGATGCTCTCTTCTAACAGATTATTTTCTGCTGAAAATGACACTTTCCCAAGAATTTAAATATAACACTTTTGCAAGAAAATTAACATAACCCCATTTTGAAAAGAATCAGATAGCACTGGGGAAATAATCAAACGGAAAATAAACATAAGTTTTAAACTTTTCCCAATGCAATAATTATATTGCATTAGCAATAATGATATAGTGGTAGTTCTTTCCAGGGGTACTTTTCTATGTGTTTCCCAAAGAGGATTCCAGAATATACTAAGGCAGATCCTGTTGAGGATTCTCAACAGATCAATCTTTTCTAGCAGAATGTCTTTCTCTGTGTCCAAAATTGAGGGAGAGCTTATGGTTTAGAGGAAGTCCTACCTCATCTCAAGACATGACCTTTAATTAGTCTACAAGAGTAGTCAATCTATTGTTTCTAGTGATTGGTTTGTTAGTGGAAGAAAAAGGACGTGGCCATAAAACATTAAAAGGTATTATGGAAGAAGTAAGGGCTGAGTCCCTAGGCTTGCCTTTATTCCCTATTTCTAAATGCATCTGGATAAATACATTATATTTAGAACAGTAGCAGCCATGTTTCCAGTCACAGGATTCATGGTGGACTTCAAGAGAATCAAGAAATCAATGGAAACCCTAAACAATTCAACAGAAACCAGGCTTTTTTGATAATCAAGATGAAAAATTCCCTTCGTGCACCAAAATAGTTTTGGCTGGACCATAATTTACCTATGACAAGAAGCATCCTAACAACACAGGAGCTAAGTATGACCTGTCTGGTGTGTTTGCTTTTCAACTTTTCACTCAGGGGTGGACACCTCCACAAAAGAATGAGCAGGATAATAATACAAAGCACTACCTATTAAAGGAATGCTTTGCAAGAACCTTAGACAGCAAGAAAATCATCTAGATTTTAATATCATGACAATCAGCATGGTTAAAATAAATAACCTTGATTTTTTTAGAGAAGAAGGAAACAAGTTTGGAAAGAAAATTAACATGGCAGCTAAATGAAATGGCAAGAATATAAAACCTGGCCATTCTGAAAATCGTTCAATTTCACTCTGCCCCAATGACAGCCCCCCAAATTTATTCCCTTAAAAGTGTTGTAAGGAATCTCATTTTCTGTGTTTAATTCAAGCACCCCCCGCCACACAAACACACAAGGTGATCCATGCTCAGTGAGGTGGAAAAACCCTCCCTCTTCTCCTTCCTGCATCCTTTCCAGCTGGCCCTCTGTGTTTGGCAGCTTCTAATTACCCTGATTCCTAAATTTGTGAAACAATAATATTCCTCAATTGCTTCCTACTATAATTTCACATAACAGGTCCCCTCAAATAGAAGGTCCTTAATTTTAATTGCATATTATGTTCCCTTTCTGGGGGCAGACAGCTACTTTTTTCCCATCTAGCTAATTGTTCAAGAGACAAAGACATGGAACATAGCGCACCAAATTAAGTACTTTCTAGTTGTTGTTACTATTTAGGCTACATTACATTTCCCTGATTTCCTTTTGAGGTGCTCCTGAGGAAATCTTGACATCTTACATATATTTTTGGCTTGGTTTACCTATGATTCCTTCAAGGCCAACAAATGCTGGAGCTGTATTATTACTAGGGATAATAATAGTAATTAAGACAATGTAAAGATGTACAGCTACGTGTTTTTCCTTCTAGAAAAAGAAAAGGAATAAAAGTAGCTTAGTAAATACCTTTTGTGTGCCCAGCATGGGTCTGAGCACTAGGAAAAATTCTTCCATTCACTATTTCTCCTTCAAGAACAGCTACTTAAGAGGCCCATTAACCCCAGTTTGACTGGTGAGAATTAAAGGGTAGAGAAGTGAAACCATTCATCTGCAGCATGAGTTACTCATAGATAGTTACTCACTCATAGATAGTGGTTCTGAGTCCTGATCAATGTAAGGTTGAGTGTGGGCTCTTTTCTGGCCACCATAGAGACAGACAATGGCTCCTTTTAGCCTAACAGTTAGAAATGTACAAATGAAAAGGAATCAAGCATCACAATTCCCAGTTTACAAACAAGCATTACCTTCATAGATAGGAAGCAGGTATCTTGATTCCCAAGGATCCAGTTATATACAAGGGCTAGATGCAAAGGTGTCAATAATCACACAAATCTAGGACTTCTTTTGTTGCACATCCAACACACATACAGTCTAGATACATCTATCCTCAATCCAGTGATCTGGCCTACACACACACACACACACACACACACACACACACACACGCACACACACGCACACACACAGACCATCTATGATATAGGAATTTGAACCACATTCACTAGACTTCTAATTATTAATTCTTTCTGGGAAATAAGTCCTAAAGAGAAGAGAGTGAGAGTGAATGAGAGAGAGAGGAGAGAGAAAAGAGAGAGAGAGGGTACGTGAAACTTCCACTGACTTAATTTCTATTCCATGTGCATGTGTCTTGTCCCAGGCAGGAGATATAGACAGACGAGACAGACAGTGCTGCTCTCTTGGACGTCTCAGTATTGGCAGGAGAGTCTCAGTGTACCACAAGAATGAGAGGCCTCTTATTACAGAGAAAACAATGAAAGCAAGAACAACTCATAACCTCAGAGGGACGTCTATACATTCACATGGACTTGAGATTTTAAGGGCAGGAGAATGGCACAAAAGAGATGGGTATGCAGAACCTCAAGAAACCACGAACCTGAACGTAATTATCAATATCTCTGTGTGCTGAACTGTCACTTAACATTACTCAGAAAACTCAGGGGCTGGAGAAAAAGCACCCTGAGTAAGGCTCATGACTTGCATGTGGCCAACCTAGGTGCACTGTCTCCAGCACTGTAGAGTCCCATGAACATCCCCAGGAGTGAGCCCTGAGGGCAGAGTGAGGAGTGAGCTGTGAGCACAGCCAGGCCTGGTCCAAACCAAAATGAAACAATGCCATAAAACAAATACTTCAAGAGTGATTAGAATGGCAGGGTAAAAAATGATGATCTACAGTATACATATTCAGGTAGAAAACTTAAGATGTGTCCCATGTAGGGATAAAGTTGGGAGTTTTCATGGGAGTCAAAGTGGAAGCTGCAGTAAATGGTTAAAGAAAACTGTTGATTAGCATTTACAAGTTTAAACTCTTCTTAGTTAAATACAATTGGCTACAACTTCTCAAGAAAGGATTAAAAGGGAATAAACTGACATTCTAGCCTCCCATACACAAGCCCAACTCCCACCCCAACCCCACCTCATACATACATTCACACATATACATATATACATATACATATACATGGGACAGTCTATAATCATCAGTTCTATGTTCCAAATGATTACTTGATAATTACTTACTTTATGGTTTCTTAAAACACGTGCATTTGGCAAAGGTCTCTGATGCACTTTCATTAATATAATTTCTTTATGCATTAGCTCCTCTCTCCATCTTAAAAATGCTTTCATAGATGTCATCTTTTCTCACTACTCAGATTTAATCCACTTACTCCTCTACTGTCAGTAACTTTATACAATTAGAATAAACTGAAAGTGAGTATGAAGAGAAAGAAGTTATTTCCTTATGAATATATAAAGAGAAGTCACCGTACCAAGATCAAACATAGGTTGTCTGATACCCAAGCTCCTTCCCTTCCATCACTCACACAAGTCCTGACAGGACTTCTCAGAAGCTCCATATATGAGACTTCATACTCACTGATAAACTGTGTCAAACACAACCATATCTTATTATGTCTGTGGTTCCACATTTATAAATGCTCAAGTTCCTGCTAAGGAAGACCCCTTCCCAACAATGTATTGATCCAATCATGTCCACACAGGGAGGCAGGACTACCACACCCAAGAAATCAAAATATGTGACGAAGGCCAGGACTGTCAGGAAGAGAACAGGACTTTCCCAGTAATGAAAATCCCATTAGGATAATTCTACTCTACTGTCCTTGAGTGTCAGTCTCATATAATATTATTTTATATTCCACAAATGAGTGCAGTCATTCTATGCCTGTCCCTCTCTTTCCAACTCATTTCACTTAGCATTATACTATTCATGACCATCCACTTATAAGCAAACTTCATAACTTCATCTTTCCTAACAGCTGCATAGTATTCTATTGTGTAGATGTGTCAAAGTTTCTTTAACCAGTTGTCTGTTAAAGAGAGAGTATGGGGGAAATTGTCTGCCATAGAGGCAGGAGGAGGGGTATGATGGAGGGGGATATTGGGGACATTGGTGGTGGAAGATGTGCACTGGTGGAGGGATGGGTGTTTGATCATTGTATGATGGAAACTCAAACATGAAAGCTTTATAACTGTATCTCACGGTGATGCAATCAAAAAAAGATCTACTCACAACTCTGTCAGTCTACAACTAGACTTCATTCATTCCACAAGCATTTACTCAGCAACTATTATGTGCTAGACTCCACTATTGGTTCTGGGGCTACATTAGTGAACAAAACAGTACATGCTGTCCTTGGGTCACTGTCTTTCTAGTGGTGGATAGTACAGAACTTCTAGACACTGGTGGTATCTGTGAGGACCCCACACAGCTGTGATGTTTTGTAGCTGGACAGAGAAACCAGGCCTTCATTTTAGCTCAGTCTCTCCATGTACAGGGTAAGATCAGAAAGGTCTTGGTGGGTCAGGCTGAGTTGAGTTAGAACTGTAGTAAGAATATCCCAAGTGGAAGCCCAATGGGGTGGGCATGAAGTCACACAGCATTAGCCTGATAGGAGATACCGGGTGAGCTCCCTCCCCACCCTAGCTTCCACTGCGATGGCCTCTACTGCATTATCCAGAGAATTCATCCCAGTTCCATCAAACAACCACAAATCTTGGGCTAGGGACAGATGGAGGGATGTACTGGGATGCAGAGTCCTGGATCCTTACCTGTTTTCAATGCAGTTCTACTGAAAGAGAATTCACATACCATATTTTGCCATCACCCTTGCAGTGAAGTGAGGTTTTTGGAAGTAAGTCAGTGCATGCTATCAAGAGAAGTACTCCACAGCTTGGAAGCTGTGAAGAAGCAGCTCTCATAGAAAAGAGATCACCAAGCAAAGGGTGCTAGGTGGGCCCACTAGGGATGGGAGATATGGGCTGAAAACAGACTATAGACCGAACAAGATGCCTACTTAATACCTTTCTAGCAAACCACAACACCCAAAAAGAGAGAGCGAGCAAATGGGAATGCCCTGCCACAGAGGCAAGGTGGACTGAAGGGGACAGGGTGGGGGTGGTGGGAGGCATGCTGGGACCATTGGTGGTGGAAAATGGGCACTGGTGGAGGGATGGGCACTCGATCATTGTATGACTGAAACATAAGCATGAAAACCTGTAAGTCGGTAACTTTGTCTCACAGTGATTCACTAATAAAATAAAATTTAATAAAAAAAAGAAGTAAGTCAGTGCATGCCACTGAAATGGGAAGGCTTTAAAAAATGTAACATGGAGACAGGAGTCCAGGTCCCGGGAAAATACAGGCCTTTAGTCTTAAATGCGCAGACTTAGGCTGAGGAATTGGAGATGGGTAGGCGGAGGAAGGCAGGGGCATGGCATGCTTTGTGGGATGATACTGGAGAAAAGGTAAGAACAGGAAAATTGGTCTGCACCCAAACCCTGATTCTGTCCTTTCTGAGCTAGAACACCAAGGTATGTTACTGAACTATTGGGAGGATTAATGAACAGAGTCCACAAGCCATCTAGGCCCAGACATCATTAGGAGAGCATCAAGTTCTTCCTAAACCTTTCTTAATCTATATAGATCATTTGTCTGTATTCAAAATCCTCAATCTTCTAAGAATGTATCATGAAAACACGCCATCTGCTCAATATCCTTGACTTTTCCTCCACAACTCCAATTAACTCCTTTGAATTCAGGGTATTTGGTGTTTGCAGGACCCATGAGAATATGTGTGTGTGTGTGTGTGCGTGTGTATGTGTGTGTTGTGGGAGCAGGGACAGTATGTTTTATGAAGCAATTGCCTCCAGTTGCTGTGCAGGTAACTACATGCAGGGGTTGGGAAACCATATATATTTAAAAACAAGTTTGTTTGTTTGTTTTTGCCAAGTGAGGGTCATCATGGTGCTCAGGCCAGACATATCCATGTACCTGGCCCAGACAAGGTATAATGACCCACACTCAAACATTCCACAAACCTTGACTGAGTCTGTGTCACATTTTACCCATTAGTGATAGATGAAGTCTCTCCTTGATTCTACTTGAGCCAGGATCCTGGGTCTTCTTTTTGAATAGTCCCTGACCTTGGGCCAGTGCTGGTTCTCACACAAAGTTCTGCTAAGATTTAGTATAAAACCTCCACCTGATCAAATTCTTCATCACTCCAACTTTGAAGTCCAAGTTCTCAGCCTTCCTTTTGCTTGCATTCCACATCTTTGTGGTCTCTTAGTAAATTTCTCCTCACTCAGTGCACCCCTGCTCCCTGAATGAAAATCCCCATTATTGTCTTCATTCCTAGTTGAGCTCCAGGCTCTCCACACAATGATCTTGAGATTTTCTGTACAGTCTTGACCTGTGTCAGAAGGGCCCGGGCTATGCTCATATCAATAGTCCACAATACCTAAAGCAAAACTGGCAGAGTACATGTTGGGTGTAGAAAAATGACTCCCTGGCTGGGAATAAAGAGAAACTGTGGCAGAAGAAGGGCTTCCCCTTGGAAGCAGAAGCTACAGTCCACTTTTCCTGTTTCCCTCTGAGTGCTCTGGGCAGAGAACCAAACTCCGCCTCTACCACTTTTGATCTGCCTGAGTTTGAACAAGTCGAGTTATTCTCGGAACTTAAGTTTTGCCTCTTGAAAACGAAGATTAAGTGAGTGGCTAGAGGAAAAGGATTCAGATACTGAGTGAAGCATTAACTGTGATTTGCTGTGCTGCACTGTTCCAGGCCTCCCCAACTGAGGGTAATCCCTAATTGTGCAAGACTTTCCATCTGTCACCTGACAAACCCCTGAGCATCACTCAAGGCCTCAGGTCTTTTTTTTTTTTTTTGCTTTTTGGGTCACACCTGGCGATGCACAGGGGCTACTCCTGGCTCTGCACTCAGGAATTACTCCTGGTGGTGCTAAGGGGACCATATGGGATGCTGGGGATCGAACTGGGTTGGCAGCATGCAAGGCAAACACCCTACTCGCTGTGCTATCGCTCCAGCCCCAAGGCCCCAGCTCTTTCTGCCAAGGATTTTCTTGCCTAAAGCCTGCTCCCCAAACTCAACCAGTCTTTGTGAGGTCTGCCCCCTTAGTGCCCCCTACCACAGGGTACTGTGCCTGACTTTCTAATTGATCTCTTCATTCCTGCCCGCTGCTGTGGCTGGCTTACCTATGTGTGCCCATTGTAAGGTCTGCTCCAGCCAAATGGCAATGGCAATCAGACCAAATGGCCACTGGGTGATGAGATAACAGCATTCCAAAAATCAGGGATCGCTCTGCCCCTTGCTTCCCTTGCACAGGCTTAGGGAAACCTTGTGCCGGAAACTACCAGGCTGCGTTCTATGTTTCCACACATTGACCCCCTACAGACAAGAGAAGGCCAGGCCACACCAGTCCCACTATTCTTTGTTTCCTTTTCCTGCCCAAGACAATTTTAAAGCCCCCTTAGAATTCCCAGCTGCAGAGGCAGGGTGGGGTGGTGGGGGATTGGGTGGAAGTGGTGGGAGGGATACTCGGAACATTGGTGGAGGAGAATGGGCACTGGTGGAGGGATGGGTAAACAATCACTGTATGACTGAAATGCAAACACGAAAGTTCCTAAGTTTGTAACTGTACCTCACAGTAATTCACTAATAATTTCTTTTAATTAGAAAAAAAAGCCCCTTTAGTCTCTCCCAGAGCGTAGCTCTACTCCAGCCTCTCCAGGGGCTGGGTGGGTGGTGGGGGTGGAATTCTGCCTGGGAGCACACCTCTGTTTCTCCACTTTACAATAAAATCCTATTTCACCTTTATTCGATTTTATCCTTCTGTCTGCACTGGACGAGGTTCTCAAATCTATTATCCATCTCCAAGAATTTTACCTGTTGTGCACTGAACTATATTTCAAGGGATGAAAATATAGGAAAAAAGTGAGCTAGGAAGAAACTTGACACCTTGAAGTAATGTGAAGGCATTTTGGAAATTACAGGACTAAGACAATCAGAAGCAAAGCAGTTGTGTACAATATAAGAAAAGATTCAAGATCCTCAGACTGTCTGACACCTCAGAAGGTGGTGGATCATTCGTGCAGAAACTTCATGGGAAAATGGTGAAGCCAGAGAATTCTATACCCTCAGCTAATCATTCACATGGAACGACATGACGAGGCAGAACCAGACCGTCACTAGAGAAATACAGGTTCAAAGAAATGTTTAGTACTAAAAAGTACAAGGAAAATAATTTTTTAAAATTTCAGATCAATAGAAGATTACTTTTCAGATCAGTAGAAGCAGTGCTCCAAGTCAGAATGCCTGGGTTTGAGCACTGATTGTGTGGCTCTATTTTGGAGGGAAATTCTTTAACCTCTTGGGAATGTTCAGCTAATCGAGCTTGACATCCAGTGACTGGCACACGGAGGCAGTGATGAACCTGTGGCTGTTACCCAGATGCCTGGGCTCACCTCCTCCTACTTAAAGGAGGTTCTGGGCTGCTAGCAGCAAACCAGTCCTTAGGGAATAATCTTGGCTGCAGAAAACTCATCCAAGAGCACGTCTCCTCTTACTGAAGGTCACTAACACAGGATTTAGAGGCCCCATGTCCTTCTCCCAATATTGGGACAATTCTGAAAGATCATCCTGCTCCAAAGATCCCAGAGGAGTTGGCTGAGACCTGCGCAGGGGAGGACTTCTTGAAACTCAACTTGTCAGCACAGTGGTAGGCTGCTGTTCTCTTCTTCCTGCTTTCCAAGGGCACTGATTACAGGGGACTCCCTCACTAATAGACAGCAGGCTAATAGTCTTCCAGAGTTTGCTTTCTGGGGGACCCAAGCTCCCAGAAAGGAGAATAACACAGAGACCTCCATGGAAAAAGAGCACATCTCCATTTACAAAGAGGGACCATCAGTCCCTCGGAGGCAATGCAAAGCAGCCAACCTTCCTAGAGGGACAGTCAGTCCCTTCCACAGGAACAGGCCCCTGGTGGGAGTGTGTGCTTCCCTTTAATGTCCTCAGGACCTCAGCCAGCACCAGACTCTAAGAACTTGCAGAGTGATTGGGTGACCAGCGTCAAATGCACTTTACATCACATCAGACCAAGGAACTGACCTTAGAATAGTTCTACTCTATGGAAGTAAGCACACAGCAACAATAACTACCAAACAGAATATCAAGGAAATGTGACGTGCAAAAGAAAATTGGTAATAATGGCAGATTATCAATGACAGTATGTGAAAATAGATTAAGATCTCCTTAAAACACACTGAGAAGGGGTTGGCACAATAGTACAGTGCGTAGGGTGGCCATGTGTGCAGCTGACCGGCTTTGATTCCTCTAGTATCCTGAGCAATGTCAGGATGCAGTTTTTAAAAGCAGAGTCAGCAGTAATGATAAAGTCTGCACTGAGCCCCTGCAAGGCACAGGCCAGAGCCCTGCCCACCCCACAAGGTGGCCGTCAAGCCACACTGGACAGCCACTTGATCTCAACATGGGAGTTGAACCCCACTGGGACTGAGGCTGGAGCCAGGAAAGAGAGTCAGTCCTAGGCCTGACCCAGGTTTTCTGGGGTCCTTGTCTTTCTCACAGAAAGGAATTTTAGAAGATGAGCAGTGAAAAAAAAATAGGTTTTATTTGGAGGATTTTAGGAAGGGGAAGGAGAGAGAGCGAAGGGGGAGAGAGTAATATGCTCACGTGAGAACACAGGCTTCTTCAGTGACAGAGAGCATCCCCATGCATCTATCTCCCTTCTTGAGATGTGGGTGACACATGTGCTCGGGCACCACATGTGCTCTGCCATGTGGGCATAAGCAGTACATGGGCTTGGGCAGCATATGCACATGCTTCCTTTGTTCAAGGTGGCTTTTGCAGGTTTTTCCAACCTGCCTCCACTTGGGGCTTCTATGGAAGTAAAAGTCTTTTGCTAGGGTAATTTCCAAGGGGTAGAGTTGGGAGTGGTTGGTGGTCTTTGAAATTCCTTTCTGCCCTTTGAAATTCCTTTCTGGCCTTTGTTCCCGCTGGAACTTCTCTGGGAGTGGGGGATGCAGCCTTCTCTGAGTCTGCTCATGCCAGGTGAAGTCTTAGTAGGTCTTAATTCCTGTTACTGCAAAGTGGGCTAAATTTTGCATACTCAGGGATACTGTTTTTTATTATTTCCCAGGAATTACAATGCCATTGGGGCCCTTCCCCATTTACCTGCCTGCCTACACCACTATCATTAGAAGAGGTAGCAAAATGAAAATGATCATTTAAAAAAAAAAATCAAAGGGCGGGCCAGAGCAACAGTACAGTGGGAAGGGTGTTTGCCTTGCATAAGGCCAAAGCAGGTTCAATCTCCATCATCCCAGATGGTCTCCCAAGCTCCCCAGGAGTGACTGTGAATGCAGAGCCAGGAGCAAGCCCTGAGACTGCCACTTGTGGCCCCAAATCAAATCAAATCAAATCAAAACAAAACAAATCATAGAAAAAAATCTATGTAATCATATTAATAGATGATTGGTATTAGTTGATCAAATTTGATATGCATTATTTATGATTTTTAATTTGAGCTATTGGAAGAATTCCTTGATAGAGTATGATTGTTTGAAACCACCATGAATTTGAACACCTAGAGGTAGTCTCACTAAGACAATATAAGAAGCACACATTCAAAGAGAAAAACCACCAGAAAAATAAAGTTTGATTGGGCAGATGTTGACCATAACAAAACTTTTGAAGAAGAAAATAATAAAAAGTGAACTTGGTAACTGTCAATTTGAAAAATATGTTTGCAACATATCAACAATATATCTGCTAATTTAAAATATTGCTGTCCTTAATAAAGAGTTCCCGTAAGATCTTAGGAATTTCTATGAAACAAAAAAAATTACATAAATTGCACTTTCACATTCATTTAAAATGAACTGAAAATTAAACACATCGCTAGACTTTTTTTTTCAGTCCATCAAATTACTCCATATTTTTAAAATCTGGACTGTGAAAATATTTTGGAAGATTCTCGGAAAGCAACCAATGTCATAACAATTCATGGCTCATTTGAAGAAAGTGGAGTTAATTCAAATTTTTCTAAAAGCCAACTTAGTAAATAATTTTTAAATATTGAGAAACATATATTTCTTGATCACCTTCTAGGAATACATTCTGAAAAATAAAATCAAGAGTACATAAGGGCTTTAGGACAAAAGATTTGTTTACACTATTTGAACTGAGAAAAAATGTACATGTTCAACAACAGGAAGTGAGTTAAAAACATGGATCATATGATGAAATATAAAATAATAATCAGAAAAATATTGGTATCATCAAAAAATCGATAAGAACTACTTACGGAATAAATTATACTGCCAAATGTTCAGCATAATTTATGGCCTAAATTTTTGTGAAAATACAAAAACAAAATAAATGATGAAAGATAAAGTTTTTATTCATTCATTTCCTTCTTATTTGCTTCGGTAAACATAGCTACTATCTACTATCTACTATCCCTGCTATCTGCTCCATTTCAGGTCTCATTCCAGACACTGTTAAAGCAGACAAGACACTTGGTATCACAAAACAGTGTGGTTATTTTTGGGTGATGGACGGTATAAAGGTTTCAGTGTTCTTTGAGATTTTCCCAAATGTCCTACAAGAAACATGATATTAAGCATAGTGCAGTCATTTTTATTCAGGCTACAGCTGCACTCTGAGAAGCTTGAACAAATACTAATACGTCAGATCAGAAAACAGATTTTTCAAAAGCAATCTTGGGAAAATCTGCTGTTCACTGAGGGGAGAAAAATTGCATCTTGGTTTCTACACTTCACTACCCCTAAAATTATCAATTCTACTTTGATGATAGACCTTGTTATAAAATATCATATAATAAAATTCCTGGAAGAAAATATGGAGGTATAACTGAATGACTTTTATTTTTTTTTTGGTTTTTGGGTCACACCTGGCGATGCACAGGGGCTATTCCTGGCTCTGCACTCAGGAATTACTCCTGCCGGTGCTCAGGAGACCATATGGGATGCTGGGATTTGAACCCGGGTTGGCCGCGTGCAAGACAAGCGCCCTACCCGTTATGCTATCACTCCAGCCCCCTGAATGACATTTTTTGGGGCCAATTTTATTGCAACAAAATTAACAACCATTGTTCAGAAAAATGAAAAACAAAAATATTATTTGTTACACATACAAATACTATAGGTCCCATATCCAGAATATATAAGGAAGCACAGGCATCCTAATGGAAAAATGAGTTAGAGGCTAGAAGACCTGCTTCACAAATGAAGAAAGCCAAAAGGCTTTTAAACAAAGGGAAAATGAGCAAACTCAAAAGCTAGGAAAGTTAAAATTAAAATCACAATGAGAACTTCCATTTGTCCATGAGAATGGCTAAAACAAACAAACAAACAAAAGGCCTGTAATTCAAAGGGCTATTGAAAAGTAGTATAGGGAGAACTCTCCTAAACTCTTTTCAGAGGATAAACTGTTGCTCCCAGGAAACAAAAATAAGCAAGTGCACTATGCTTAAAAATAAACAACTTAAACACAACCATTGTGCTTCTAGACAACAACTCTACAAAATTATATGCACACAATACAAAATACAACACAGAAATACAGAGAAGCACATCTAACTTCATTCTAACAACATTATTTATAATACAGTCCAGGAACCCACCCAGCTGTCCATCATCAGTGTCAGTGGTATGGTCTATATCGGAATTCCATACGGTGATAAAAATGACAGAGATCCAGTCACATGGACCTAGCTCACAAGCATAAGGAAGAATGAAACTAGATACAAAATAACGCCTGCCCGGTGGTTCGAATAACTGCATTTGTATGTGCGTGGTCTGTGCAGTTTCTTCATGAGTCTCATCATGTGAATATAAAAAAAATAAGGAAGCAGAAACAACAAAGTCACAGATGCCTGGGTACCACGCCACGGCCATGATACAGGACTACAGAGCGGAGGAGCACTTCTGGCATCAGCATTTATGTTTCTCCCACTTTCATATACCCCTGAAGAATAGTACATCTGGCTTCGTGAAACTGCCCGAAGACGCTTCTCAAGCAGCACAAGGGCTGAGCAGCTTTGGTGCGAGGGGTAAGAGGAAGTGGTGTGCCCCTTCCACCTCACCTTAATTCCTTGACTGAGTATGTCCCTGTGCCAGCGTCCTCCCCTATAAAATGAGCATGATGACAGCATTTCCACACAGGCGGTAAGAATGAACAAAGTTAAAGAGATGAAGGCGTTGGGGGTGCTAGACTGTCTCATTAACGTCGATTAGCTCCAGGCTGGTATCTGTCTTTTCTTTATTTTTTAAAAATAGAATTCTTTATTTGGACACCGTGGTTTACAAAGTTGTTCACAGTATAGTTGTTCCGGGCTTTCAATGTTGCAACAGCAATCCCACCACCAGAGTGACCTTCCCTCCACCATTGTCCCCATTTTCTCAACCTCCCCCCATCCACCCTCTACCCAAGACCTGTCCCCCTAGGAGGCACACAATAATTTATTTTACACTACCTGTTAGGCTGGCATCTCTATGAAAATGAAGTAGAAGGGAACACGACTGCAGGAGTCATGTCATTCCTCAGATGCTACACTGCAGGGTTTCATGAATCTCTGAACCCCATCTCCCACCCCCACACTCCCCCACCCCCCACTGTCCGGGACAAAGCCCAGCTCCTCTGTATGTGTCTCATGCTAACTGGACAGACTTCCAAGAGAAACCATGCTACCTTCCAGGACTGAGCCTCCTCAGTTTCATTGCACTGGAAGCTGGAGAAGGTGCTAACTAAGGGTCAGATGTTAAACATTCATTCCCCCTTTTAGTGCCGGGGAGAATTGGGGCCAGAGACAGAGGCAGCTCTGTGAGCCTCAGTGGCACCTTCATCCCTCAAGGGGGGAGGGTTGCCAAAGGCAGCACTTAGCCGAGATATTTGGGTGAGGCTAGAGCTGGGAACACACTATGTGCTCAGCTAAGTAATGCTTTCCACCCCCACACCCAGCAGGTGGCTGGGATGACACTGATAAAACAAATTCTGTGGGCTGATCTGTATTGTGGGAGCCTGTGGGGCTAAGACAAACATCACCAAATTGCTTTGCGAGGCTGCATTTGGGGACGCTGTGCTCGGCGGAGAGAGCGTGCCAAGTCCCCTTCCCAGCTGGTCTGCAGAAACTCGGAGAGAGAAAACATCTCCCACTTCCCCACAGCAGGAAACTCAAAAACAGCTACCCCGTTTCGTTCTTCCTAATCCCTTTCAGATTTCTCCACCACTAACTGACAGCAGCCAAGGGCACCACAGTCTATGCGGCGAGAAGCATTCTGTAACCTCCAGTCTGGTAGAGGACTGCAACTGCTTCCAGTACTGACATTCATGGTGCCGAGACAGCGACTGTCTTAGAAACAGCCCCTACCACACCGCCTGGTAATAGGAGAAAGTGAGTGTGGACACAATGTGTTTTTTTTTCAAGCCAGAAAAAAGGGAAGGAGCCCGGCAAGCTACCGAGAGTATCTCACCCAGAGGGCAGAGCCTGGCAAGCTACCCGTGGCGTATTCGATTTGCCAAAAACAGTAACGGCAAGTCTCACAATGGAGACGTTACTGATGCCCGCTCGAGCAAATTGATGAACAATGGGATGACAGTGATACAGAATAATAATAACCCCCCCTCACTAAATCCATACTCAGACACTAATATATGATCAGCAAGGGGTATGCAGCAAAGGGGTAAGCAGGTATGCTGGTGGGGAGTGTGTGTGTGTGTGTGTGTGTGTGTGTGTGTGTGTGGTGTTGTATGTTCATTCTTGCATATAAGCATCCTGTTGCCATAGGCCATTCTAGACTTTAATTACCCAAGTATTTCAAGCCAGACCCTTTCAATGCCTTCAACATCTGAACCCCTCTTCCCCCCAAAAACACATTTGGTTAGTCCTTCCTGAGACTCATTTTCACTAGTGTTTCCCAAATTTTATCTGACCCTGGCCAACTTCTAACCTTCCTGTGGCCCGCCTATTCTACTGTTGGTCCCCAAATCTCCTGCTTTGCCCCATCATTAACACCATTTTCACCCGTTGTCCCCTTGGAATATTGTGAGGGGGGTGGGGGACATGGGGGAACTGAGAAATAGTAACTCCTCAGCTCTTGAATCAATGTTATGGACTTATCCCAAATTAAAACTCACTTAAAATTCATCTTTTGTTTCAGAACAAGATTAACACTCTCCAGAAGACGTTTCACCATTTCTGTTGTGGTCTTTAAAACAGAGGCAGTAGCTGCCCAGAGTGGACCGTCCCTGGACCGTAACCTGTCCTATCTCATCCGCCACTACTCACCACTGTGCCCCAACCACATTACCTCCCTACTGTTTCTTAAAAATACCAGATGTATTTCCACCCCAAGGAGTTTGCACTAGCTCTGTCTTTGGTCTAGAACCTTGGCTTTCAACCTTTTTAAAGATGCGGTCCATGGACCGGAGGTTGCAACCTGTTCTCGAGGTTCTTTCTCTATATGCACATGTACACATGGCATAGCCCCTCATTTCCCTCAACGTTGTTCCAATGTATATTTCCGAGGCTCTCACTTTAAAGGATATTCCTATTAAATCTCTACTTAAAAATCACAATGCTCAGAGCTGGAGCGATAGCACAGTGGGTAGGGCGTTTGCCTTGCACGCGGTTGACTTGGGTTCTATTCCCAGCATCCCATATGATCCCCCGAGCACCACCAGGAGTAATCCCTGAGTGCATGAGCCAGGAGTAATCCCTTTGCATCAACAGGTGTGACCCCCCCCCAAAAAAAAAACACACAAAAAATCACAATGCTTAGGGGTTCAGAGAAACGGCTCAAAGGGCTGGAATACATGTCCTGCATGTAGGAGCCCCCAGTTTGATGCCAATCATTGCCAGGTGTGCCTTCTCAACAAAAAGTGCCATGTTCTCCCCATATCTACTACTGCTCTGCTCTGGGCCACTTTATTCCACAGCACTTTTCATTATATTAACATGAGATACATTTTTAAATTACCTTTGAAAAACAGTTCTTCATTGTCTGTCTCTAACATACTCTAACTTCCTAGAATGCTAAGATTTCCCCCATCTTTGCTTACATCCAGAGGCTGGAGCAATCACACAGTGGGTAGGGTGTTTGTCTTGCATGTGGCTGACCCAGGTTCGATTCTTCCATCCCTCTCCGAGAGCCTGGCAAGCTACCAATAGTATCCTGCCCGCACGGCAGAGCCTGGCAAGCTACCCATGGTGTATTTGATATGCAAAAAACAGTAACAACAAGTCTCACAATGGAGATGTTACTGGTGCCCGCTCGAGCAAGTCGATGAACAGTGGGACGACAGTGCTACAGTACTAAAGTGCTTACATCCAGGTCTCTATTATGATATACAAAGTAAGTACTCTATCAAGGTACTCAATATAGACTTTGGAGATTTCTGTTGCTCTCTCCCCAACTAAATTTTTCAGTTTACGAAGACATGGCACTCACTTACCGTGCCCACCAGAGGGTACAGAAAACCAGCACCAACATTCAAGATGATGTTTCGAATGGCCCCCTGGTGGGCACAGTAAGTGAGTGCTTACATGGTAAGGGAGAAGTTGTTGTTTGCCCGTGCTGTTCATTTTGAATTGATTAGAGCTTGTCAAGCTCCTTGTGGTGTATTCATATGCCAAAAACAGTAACAATGATGGGTCTCATTCCCTTGACCCTGAAGAGCCTCTAATGTGGCACCTTTGGGAAGGATGAGTAAAGAGAGGCTGCTAAAACCTCAGGGCTAGGACGAATGGAAATATTATTGGGCCCTCTCAAGCAGATTGATGATCAACGGGATGACAGTGACAATGACACTATGAAGACGTGAACAATTGCTCGTGGATCACTCTTCAAATGTCACCTGACAGGGGCCACCCTACGAAAGAGCTGTCCCTCTGCTTCCCCTCCCAGCGATCACTTTATTCTTTCCTAAGGCTTACCACTTCCCCATGCCTGTAAGTAGCCCAGCACTTTGTCTCTGTTGTTCTTGGCACTCTCCCAATCACAGTGAACAGAGTTTGGCAAATATTTCTTTAGGGAAAAAGGCCAGGGAGTAAATATTTTAGGGGTTGCAAGCCATAATATCTTTGTCTCCAGTACTCAATGCTGCATTGTAACACAACATCGATATGACACCAGATGTAAACAAATGAACAAGTGACATTAAACAATAAAACTTTTTTTTTCACAAAATAGGTTCTAGAGCTGGCCTTAGAGCCATAGTTTGTTGACCCCTGATTTAGGATAATACTTATCACACAGTGGGGTGTTTAATAACCATCTGCTGAGTGTCTAAATGAACTCAATAGTTTATGTAGTGCTGTCTCTGGACCAGGCACTATACACAGGCTTTCTCTAAAGCATTTTAAACAACAGGTTAAATGAAGGACTGCTGTCCCCTACTTAGAGGACAAAGTATAGTGGACATGGAAGGTTCTGTGATTTTTATTTTCCCAAGGCTGTCCTGATTAAAGGGTAAAGTGGGGACTGAAATTTGTCTTCCAGTGCCTTGTTTATTCCAATGGGCATGTGTCCTCAGTCCTGTTTCCTGTTTCGTAAAAATGCCAAGTCATCCCTAAGATGATGACTCTAATCCTTCATCACCAGCTGTGCATAAATTCTTTCCCTCATCTGTCCTGCTGAGGAGTACTAATTGCCTCCTGTGTTCCTTGATCTTCTCAGTGGAATACAAACCAGTCAGACTTGAGTTTGCTTTTCAGACAAGGAGGCACCAATGTGTGATGTATAGGGACACTTTGTCAGGGACTAAGCTATAGGCAATACAGACCCTGATTCTGCTGGATGACCTACCTTCAGGGGAAAGGCCAGAAGTCTGGTGTTCTGAGATCTCTGTGCAACATACAACAACCTCCCTGATGAAGGAAGAAAGGTGAGGGGCTCCAATTTACATCCATAGGTCAGGGGCTGGAGTGATAGCACAGTGGTAGGGCGTGCACCTTGCATGCAGCCGACCCAGGTTCGATTCCTCTGCCCCTCTCGGATAGCCTGGCAAGCTACCAAGAGTATCTTGCCCGCATGGCAGAATCTGGCAAGCTACCCATGGCATATTTGATATGCCAAAAACAGTAACAATGAGTCTCACAATGGAGACGTTATTGGTGCCTGCTCGAGCAAATCAATGAGCAATATGATCATTGATGACCATGACAATAACAGTGACAGATCAGAGTCACTCTGAAAGGACAGTGTGAACTTGCTTGGGGTTGAGTAAACATTCACAGATAATTCATGGGTTTGAGGAAGTTAAGAGATGGGACCAATCTCCACTCCTGCTAATTTGTAGCTATAGAGATCTTGGCCAAATTACCTCATTTCTTCATGTCTCTGAAAACAGTGATAAAAATAGTAAAATTTCCTACATCTCCCTAATTTTATTTTAGAAAATAAAGTGAGTAAATATATAAAAAGTGATTGCTTTATATCCAGAGCATTTACTGCTGTAGTCCTCATGACTTGATGGAGTATTTGAGAAACAGAGTGGAGCTCACCATGGTGTGATGGTAGTGTGAGGTGTGTGGGGTGGAGGGGGAGCTCGGGGAATGCCCAGTGAGACCCCAGCTTTTTAGAAAGCCAGTAGCTGAAAGGTCCACAAATTGGATCACCTGCCTCTCTATCCAGGATGAGCCATCCCAAAGGTGCTGAAGAGTGCTGAAGGCCCTGGGAAGACATAGTTCCTGTCCAGATGACCAACTCCAACTGCAAAGGATGTGGAAAGTGAGCAGGGTCCCGCTTCCCTAACAACCAGTCCTAATTTAATTAGGCAGCCCAAGCAGCACTCGTTTGGAGCACACAGATGGGAGTGCAATGCTAATAGGTACTTCATTAATGTGCCCTTCCAGTGCCTGCTCATTTCCTGGAACACCATCTGCACAGTGCCCTAAGAGAAGCACCAGGTTGTCCAAGTCAACAGTAAAACCATGACTTAGGATCTAAAGCAGCTCCAATCACAGTCGCACCCTCTTCCACTGATCTCTTATAACCCATGACAGCAGCCCCCACCTAGACTTTCAACTTGCACAAGCCACTCAAAGGAAGACGATTTAGAAACAGAAAGCAAAAACAAGGAAGTGGAGAGGCTCTACAACACATAGGAATAAGCCCTTGTATTTAGCGAGCATCTCATTTTAAGATTTCTGAATCACCAAGCATTTTGGAGCTTCTGTGATATGTCAAGGGCTTTCTTGGATGCTCCTTATTCACTCTCTCAATAACCAATAAAGAGAGAAGGGAACTTGAGGGAAATTAAGTAATATGCTCATGTTCCTGGAGGGAGTTTAATGGTGTTACTTCAGTTACACAGAAAAATAACTAGGTCCCAGGGAAATGATACATTCTACCAGAGACAGAATAGATAATACTCATGGGGCATTGTCAGTGTCATTTAGCAAAGATCAACAATAGCTCTCTCTTGCCATGTCACAGCCCTGAGTTCATCCCCAGCTCTGCCTATATGATCTGTGTGCATACATACAAGCTGGTTACCTAATTCCTCTAACTTAACTTCCTTGTGTAGTAGATAAAAGTGCTCCTAGAATCTTCTCCTTGGATGATCGTAGGATTAAATGAGATGGTGCACAGAGGCCTCAGCAAAGCACCATTGTCAGGATTTATATCTCTGTTCCAGGTGTTTGCACTGGATATCTCATATCACCTTCCAAATGGCTCACTGTGTGCCCATTGTACATATGACAGACACTGGATCTCATGCACAGAATCCAGACCCTAGTCCCCACCTCTCTGTAAGAGGGACTTTGCAACCAAGATCTCTGATTATCTCTAGAAAAGTTGAATTTATTCAGAATAAAATCATTCCATTTAATTCTGTAAAGGAAGACCTTGACCTCCTTGAAGTTATATAAATGATCCAAGACAAACTTTGCATGGCAGTAACCTCAAAAGAAAGCTGACATATTACTAAGAGGAAAAAGTTTCTTCCATTATTTAAAAATTTACTTTTCAAGTGTAATTCACTCCTGCTCCTTTCAAGGGCAAAACCTCAATACTAAAATCCTAGGAAAATACCATAAATAAAAGAGCCATAGAACACATGGCAATCCCCAGGCTGCTCTGTTTGAAAGGCATAGTTTGTTCCATTTAGGGGGTCACACCTGGCAGTGCTCGGGGATGTCTTCTAACTCTGTTCTCAGGATCAACTCCTGGAAGACTCAGGGGACCATATGTGGTGCCACAGATCAAAGCCAGCGCAAGAGTCTTTCTTACCCACTGTATTATCACTCAGACCCTCAAACATTTTTTTAAAATTTATTTTAATGAATCTCTGTGAGACACAGTTACAGGCTTACAAACTCATAATTACGTTTCAGTCAAACAATGTTTAAGAACCCATCCCTCCACCAGTGCCCATTCTCCACCACTAATGTTCCCAGAATCTCTCTCGCCACTCCCACCCCTTCCCGCCGATCAGCACATTGACCCTCTCCATAGCATAGGTTCAGGCCTACATTTCATGGAGGAAGAACCCTGTTTCTGTGCAGGGTTGTTACAAGACATGCACTTAAAAACAGGCAAATCTGTATCATAGAAGGATAAGTTCCATAGAAGGAACAGGTGTAAGTGCTCTGACTTCCTGTCAGTGACATTTGGCTTAAAGCCAAAATCTCCAAGGACAGGTCTGGGACAGCAGGCTGATAAGGGGAGGGCCAGCCAGATAGGGGGTCCATGACAATATCCTGATATGTGGGATGGATGCTGGTATTTCCCACAGGTTCCCACAATGGCTCCGGCAGGACCATTACCCTGTCAAAAGCCCTACTCATGGTCTCTTTCACATCTCAAATACCTACAGACACATATCAGACCAGTTTCTCAACTAACTGGTCTAGCCATGATAGCATATATCTGCATTTCCCATCCATATTTTTCCTGCCATTTATTATTTAGAAAAATTTCAACCCTACACAAAAGAAAACAGCAAACACATCCTTTCATCTAGATTCACCCAATGTTCACATTTAGTGACTTTTGCTTAATGAATACTTAAAAGTTTCTGAACCTTTTTGAAAATAAAATGGATACTTAAAAGATATGGACACAGAATAATGACCTACAACCCAGCCCATGTTCAATTTCAAGAACCTGTTAATACAGTAAGTTACATGGCAATAGGGAATAAAGTTTGTAAATGGAATTCAGGTTGCTAATCAACTGACCTTTAAATGCAGAGATTAACCTAGCATCCTTGGTAATACTAAATCGTATTCCTCTGAGGCCATTTTCGACCTTTATAGCTTCGAGAGAATACATTTATTTTGCTCTAGGCAAATTCACTTAGTCCAACTGAAAAATAATAGAATGACCTCGTCCCCTATTTTTTAAAACATCTCTAGATAACAAGGACATTTATAACCACCGTATTATGAGAATGCCCAAGAAAATTGACAAAAACAGGACTACAGCAATAATAAGCAGGTAAGGGGCTTGTGCTTTATGCATTCGAGCTGTGATGCAATCCCTTGTAATCACATATTATGTGATCCTCTCTAAGTATGATCCCCAAATTCTTAGCTAGGAGTAAGTCTGAAGCATGACTGTTTGTGGCCCCAAAATAAAAAATAAAAGAAAAAAGAAAAAATATTAACAAAAACTGGGAAAGAGAGCTAAAAATAGAACACAGTTAAGTTCCCACTTAAAATGTCAACAGGTTCATACAGCAACCAGAATACAAAGACAGTCTACAGAATGGGAAAGGATATTCACCCAATACCCATTAGATATGGGGTTGTTATCAAGGATTTACAAGGCACTGGTTAAACTCCAGAAGAAGAAAACATGCAACCCCATCAGAAAATGGGGCAATGAAATGAACAGAAATTTTCTCAAGGCAGAAATCCGAATGGCTAAAAGACACACGAAAAAATGCTCCTCATCACTAATCATCAGGGAGATACAACAATGAGATACCATCTCACACCACAGAGACTGGCACACATCCAAAAAAACAAAAGTGACCGGTGTTGGCGCGGACGTGGGGAGAAAGGGACTCTCCTTCACTGCTGGTGGGAATGCCGACTGGTTCAGCCCTTTTGGAAAACAGTACGGACATTTCTCAAAAAATTAGAAATTGAGCTTCCATTTGACCCAGCAATACCACTTCTGTGAATATATCCCGGAGATGCAAAAAAGTATAGTAAAAGTGACACCTGCACCTATATGTTTATTTCAGCACTGTTCACAATAGCCAGAATCTGGAAAAAACCCGAGTGCCTGAGAACAGATGACTGGCTAAAGAAACTTCGGTACATCTACACAATGGAATACTATGCAGCTGTTAGAAAAGATGAAGTCATGAAATTTACATATAGGTGGACCAACATGGAAAGTATCATGTTAAGTGAAATGAGTCAGAAAGAGAGGGACAGACATAGAAAGATTGCACTTATTTGTGGAATATAAAGTAACAGAATGGGAGACTAACACCCAAGAATAGTAGAGATAAGTATTGAGAGGAGTACTCCAGAGCTTGGAAGCTAACCTCACACGCTAGGTGAAGAAGCAGTTCTGATAGAAAAGGGATCACCAAGCAAAGGGTGCTAGGCAGGTCCACTAGGGATGGGAGATACAGGCTGAAAATAGACTATAGACCGAACATGATGCCTACTTAATACCACAACACCCAAAAAGAGAGAGCAAGCAAATGGGAATGCCCTGCCACAGAGGCAGGGTGGGGTGAAGGGGACAGGGTGGGGGTGGTGGGAGGGATACTGGGACCATTGGTGATGGAAAATGGGCACTGGTGGAGGGATGGGTACTCGATCATTGTATGACTGAAATGTAAGCATGAAAAACTGTAAGTCTGTAACTTTGTCTCATGATGATTCACTAATAATAATTAAAAAAATGAAAAGGATCAAAAGTAAAATTTTCTACTCTTTAAATGAAAAAAAATAAAAATAACTCATAAAAATAAAAAAAAATGTCAACAGGTTCTTGGGAACACCAACTTTAACAAAATGAAATCATTTTTACAAAGACTCCATGGACAAACTTACATACACAATACTTGAGTTCTTATGGCATATTTCTGGTGACAGGAACATCACCCTGATTTATTTAGGAGACCAAACTTCTAAATAAAGACACCAAAACATTTCTCATGTAAAACAGTCAGTTGCATTCATTCATTCATTTCCCTAAGCATTTTTGTAGCTCAGGGTCATGGGCAGCTAGAGACTGTCAGAGTAGCTCAGGGAGCAAGGTGAAATTGTAGCATGGATGACACATTGTTTTGTTTTAATGATGAGCCAAGCCTGCAGTTCTCAGGGCTTACTGCTGGCTGGAGAATAACATTGGTTCATCCTTTCTCCCTTGCCCAAAAATCTTAGGTTTATTGGGTAACACTCATCCCAGTGCTCCTGAGTCACTCTCATTCCTGCATTTATCTTTAACTTCTTTATGTTCTGCTTCTCCTGTTTATCACCTAGATCCCCAAATCAGACCCAGTGACTTGTAAGGTCAGATTCTTTTAAGGACTCTGGATTTTGTATTTTTAAGTGAAATATTGCATTTCTCTTTCCCTTACATCCTTTCCATAGTTTAGAGCAATGTCCTTTTTCTATAGACACAGGAAGACAGTTAATGCCATGCTTTTGTAACTTGGAGTTAATTGACTCAGAATGTTATTTACTCCCGGGAACTGCCATATTTACTCGACATAAGCCTCAGTTGCCCTTAGTTCCTAGCACCCCAAATGCAGGGTCCCGACAAAGGGACTGGATGGACCCAGGGCAAGCTGTGAGCTACCCTGACATTCAAATGGGACAGGCCAAGTGCCATCAAACTTACAATAAGTTAAGAGCATGGTTGTTGACAAATTCTGTCATGATCCAAAGAAAAGTGACTGGACAAGGACCCTGCTAGGCTTAGGAAGGACTAATCTGGCCTGAGGACTGTAGTCTGGGATCTCTAGGGAGATGTCCCCAGGAGAGCCACCTATAAGTCTAATATATGTCGTACAGTGTCCATACAAAATGACTAGAAAGATTATTAAGAAGCAAATCTGAGATGATTGCTTAATGGACTAAGGAAAGGAGGAAGTATGTCCTGAGATGAAATTCTGCCCTTGAGTGGATCTCCTAGCAGGAGGAGATCTTTGTCTTAAAAGAGCTTCCCTGGAATGAAGGAAGGAAGGGCTTTACATATGTTGATTGTGCTTTCTCACCTGGATGTAGTTGCTAGCCACAACCCTTGAAGGTTGGGCTTTAGAATAAGGCTGTGAGACAGGGCGTGGGGAGAGTAGCATGGGGGAAAGTAGGAGACAGGAATGAGGGCAGTGTGAGACTAGAATGGGGTGAGCAGTGAGACTAAAACAGGCACGCAGGGAGAATGGAATTAAGGGCGACTGATCACCAACCAGCCTGGCGGCCTTGTTCCCTCCTTCATGTGTCTGTTGGCAGCAGCTACAGGCCGGAGGTGGGGAAACAGCTCGTGGCCACCCAATGCACATGGAGAGAGAGCGACACACTTCCTTAGAGAATACACATTGGCTGTGAGCTCCTAGTGGGGCATGAGGAACCATGAGTGGTGCCAGGGTTGTCTGTGTGCAAAGCAAGTTCCTCATCCATTAGATTACTGCTCTGGCCTCAATAAGACATTCTTTTATCATTGGATATCTCACATGTGCACTCCCATCAGAATCGGATGATGGGACACAAATCTGCAGCTCACATATACTTCTTGGAGATATGTCACAAGATATGGAGAAAATCAAATCTCCATATACAATATCCTGACAGAAAATGGCATGAACTGGAATCAATTGTACCCATTAATTGGTACAAAGATGCCTCATAAAATGTTATGTTCCTGCAGTAAAGCTTAAGAGATGTTGTCTAAAGTCATCAGCTGTGAGTTGAAAGCAGGTATACATGGTACTGTGCACAGGGTTTATTGTGGGTTAACCAGGGAATCTCTGGCTCAGATGCTTACCTTAAAAAAATTATGTGTGTGCAGTAGTAACACTAAAAATAGTAAACAATAATTAGAATTTTTAAAAACTACTTAACAATTAAAGAAAGTTAACAATAATTATCAAAAGTGTTGAGCCATCTATTCAAGACTACACAGAAGATACTGTTACCTCTTTATATTCAACAAAGTGCAAAATACCTGCCTTTCATCTTTCCATCCATCCATCATTAGCTCTCTATCTATCTATCTATCTATCTATCTATCTATCTATCTATCTATCTATCTATCTATCTGTCTGTCTTATCTATCTATCTGTCTGTCTTATCTATCTATCTATCTATTTTTGTCTGTCTATCCATCTGTCTATCCATGCATACATACATCAAATTCTAGGATATTTCCTTTGGGGACATACCCAGTAGTGTTCAGGGTTTACTCCTAGTTTTGTGCTCAAGGATCACTTCTGGCAAGACTTGGGGTCTATATAAGGTGTCAAGGATGGATTACCTGCTGTATCAACTTCTTAGATCCAAATCTTAAGATTCCTATTTAAGGATAAATGTATCTACTATGAAAAAATAAACATATAAAAATATTTCTTGTTTCACCAAAATATTGGTACACTTGTGCATTTGGGTGGCTAGTCAAGGGTTGCAGTGGAGACCCATGACATCAGAGATTAACACTGGGAATCAAATCACAAAGTTACATCAAATTCCAAACCAATTATGAAACTATCACACTTCTAGAGAAATCATTTTGTCTTAAAAGTAAGTGCAAGACCCCAGAATCCAGTCTTGACTATCTGCAAGAGGTTTCTGCTAAACCAAAAAACCAGAAACACTGGCTGTAAGTCCATTTCATCCTTTCATTTGTTGGTTAATTCCTTTTTTGGTACTTCAATTTTGAAGCTTCTTGATTATGCATTTCCATTTTATGAGTTTAATGCATTATAATAAATAGAATAGAGAAGAAACCAACATATAGTGTCTTTTAACATTTAAATGGCAATTTCCAAAATTATTTGTTCATTATTCACATCTTCTAAATCCTCTATGTACTTTCTTCTTCCAAAAAAAAATAGAGGTCTTAAATGTCAGGATCTCATTTGGGGTGCCCCAAGAATTCAACATTTTATTAAAGGTTGCTTGCATAATCCTTTTCTCCCATTAAAATGCTATTTTAATTTATCTAGAGATGTATAAATAGTATAAATAGTACAGGTTAAATGGTTAGATAAAAAGAGACAGGAAGGGGCTGGGTGGTGCAAAAAACAGGTGAGAGAGAGAGAAACAGAAGGAAGAAGGGAAATAAATTAGAGTAAATCTGATGGATGGAACAGACTTTCTCAGAACTCCATGAAGGCTGGCATTGTCTCTCAGGGGAAGGCAGCAGGATAACAGACCATCTCTCCCAGAGGTGACAGCTTCAGCCTGCAGCGAATCCTGGCCTCATTCCACCTCTGACGCCAGAATAAGACACCATGCCATACTCACAGAGAGAAGCATTCAGAGGCCAAGAACCTTCTGAGCTGTCCTTAGATGTCCACCAAAGAAATGGAGAGCCTTCTCAGGCTTTCCAAATAATGGGAAGCCCACAGAGACACTCAATGACTTAATGCACATGTATGATCTATATGTGTCTTCAAGCCTCAGTCTATCCAGCCTGTTTATGAAGTATTATGAACATGACAGGAAAAATTCTGCTTTTGAATCACAAAAATAGCTCTCACCTCCTCTTGTGCTCAGAGAACAGCCCAAGCCCTTTCTTTTGCAGGGGATTTTTCTCCCAGCGCAAGGAAAAATTTTTGCAGTGTTCACAGGAAGCTGTTCTATTAGCAGGTGCATGCTGTCTGCCCCCAGGGAAGAAGTTTCTCCTGATAATACAGTTTTAATTTCATCTTACTTCAGCCCCTCCCACCCTGTCTTTCGGGCATGTTTTTATAGTAGAGGCCCCAGAACTCAGAGAAGGAAAAGAAAAGCCCTCCTCACAACATCAACATAAGGTATACCAACATCAATTTAAGATACAAAAAATCACTTACATTGCACAAAATATCAATTGTCCAGAAAGCAGGAAGAACTTTATGGGCAATTCTAAGGAGAGTCATGACGACAACAAATTCTTGCCTACATGGCTGTGTATACTCAAGGTAACATGATAGTTGCACAAGAGATAATCCTACCCACCTAGATCCTCAGGCCCAGCCTAATGGCCACACTTGACTTTAGGTAAGTCCTCTCTCCAAGTCTCCACAATACAATGGAAATATTCCCCTGCTGGGCTCCCTCTTGTTGTCTTCTGACTTTATCCTTTCTAGCCAGGGAGCTAGAGAGGCTACCAATACCTAAGTCAGCTCATACGTTCCTCAAAACTTCCCAGGAGCTTCTCCAATGCCCAGACTGACAGTCCCAAACTTCTAGTGGTCTTGGAGGGCCTGATGATACTGTGTCACCTCCTCACACACATCTTAGCTCTCTGACCTCAATCCTGCATTCCAGGATTCTTGCCATCTTGAATGCTCTAGCATCTTTGGATTTCCTGAAATATTCAAAGTCTTGTTCGATACTCAGGTAAGACATGACCTATATTCTCTTCTCTCTGCCTTCCTTCCACCCTTCCTGGACCACTTTATTCCATGGCACCTGACTCAGCCCCTCCCTCCTTGCCATACAATGTTTCCTCCTCCCTACACTTGTTGCTGGTATCCTCCCTGCCCTTACTACATCCACTCTGACTCCTTTGTTCCAGCTGTTTTATTTAGTTACTTGATGTCCTCAAACATAAACCAACTAAAACAGGAGCTCTGCTTCCATATGACCCCACAATACCACTTCTGGGAATATATGGTGAAGGTACAAAAAAAGCACAGTAAAAAATACAACTGCACCTGTATGTTCATTACAGCACTGTTCACAGTAGCCAGAATCTGGAAACAACCCGAGTGCTCGAGAACAGATGACTGGTTAAAGAAACTTTGGTACATCTACACAATAGAATATTACATAGCTCTTTGGAAAGATGAAGTCATGAAATTTGCTTATAAGTGGATGGTTATGGTCATGGAGAGTATCATGCTAAGTGAAATGAGTCAGAAAGAGAGAGGCAGATATAGAATTATTGCACTCATTTGTGGAATATAAAAAAAAAAAACGTAACATGAGACAGTCACCCAAGGATAGTGGACATAAGGGCTAGGAATGTTGCTCCATAGTTGGAAGCCTGCCTCAGGAGCTGGGGGAGAAGGCCGCTGGGATAGAGAAGAGATCACTGGGTCAATGATGGTTTGGAAGAATCATTTGGAATGGGAGATGTGTGCTGAAAGCAGATAAAGGACTGAACATTATAGCCTGTCTGTATCTATACTGCAAACCGTAACTCCCAAAAGTAGAGAGAGAATATGGGGGAAATTCTCTGCCATAGAGGCAAGGGGAGGGCTTGAAGTAGGGGGTTTGTACTGGGGACATTGGTGGTGGAAAATGTGCACTGGTGGATGGATGGGTGTTCGATCATTTTATGACTAAAGCTCAAACATTAAAGTTTTATAACTATCTCATGGTGATTCAATAATAAATGAATAAATAAATAAATAAATAAATAAATAAATAAATAAATAAATAAATAAATAAGGACCTCTCGGGGGCAAGGATTAACGTCTGGCTGCTGGTCTTGCTGTATCCACAGAACCTAGAATCATGCCTGACACATAATAGGTGCTTAACCATTATCTGCTAAACAAAAGACTGTATTTTAAACACTAAGTCAGTATAGCCTGAGAGCCGACATTAACTGCAGCAAGGAGAACAGAGAGCAAGGGACTTCTCAACATCTCAGGAGGTTCTTTCTGCTTCTTCACACACTCAGGAAGGTTGAGGAAAGGCGTGTTCAGATGTCCACTCCCAAACACAGTGGGCAGGTCCTCTCAGCTGGAGAAAATAACGAAGCCAGTCACTATACTGACAACCTTACACTGAAGATGAGGAGGAAAAAAATTGGGGTGTGGCTCTCAGCATCTCATATCAGCAGCTGGAACAAGGAACTGAGTCTGGAGGATGTCACTACATAGAGAAGTTACAGAAAGGTAGACTGGCTCCGAGAATCACATGTGCAGAGGTCTTGACCCAGAGTAGACTTTATTTTTCTATTTTTTATTTTTGGTTTTTGGGTCACACCCGGCGATGCACAGGGGTTACTCCTGGCTTGTGCACTCAGGAATCACCCCTGGCGGCCCTCAGGGGACCATATGGGATGCTGGGAATCTAACCCGGGTCAGCCAAGTGCAAGGCAAACGCCCTACCTGCTGTGCTATTTTGCTCCAGTGCCCGACTTTATTTTCTTGAAGCTATTAATGGTTCTTGTGTTGGCCGTCTACCATAAGAATTGCCTTGAGCTCAGAGCTGAGTGGACTCTGAAAATAGAGCCCAGTTGGAAGGATCACCCTGGCTGAAGCTGCACGGAGGAGGAAGAGCATGAAGGCTGGTCTCAGCACTCTGCAGGATATGGCACTAGCCATGAGTCATGGAGTAGACACCACCAGGGTCACGGACACACTAAGACAGTGTGAGCATTGGCTTAGTTAGAAAAGGGACAGGGAAAAGTCAGTGGCTGGGCAGAGGGGGATGTGTGTGTGTGTGTGTGTGTGTGTGTGTGTGTGTGTGTGTGTGTGTGTGTGTGTGTAGTCATGTCTCAGAAGCAGCAGGAGCAGGGACGGTAGCACCAAGGCTCCTCAGAGAAGCAACCAGGACCTGAAATAGGATTGTGAGAAATAGCCCACAGCAGAACTCTGTTCTGCCTCTGGCTTTCCTCCCCAGCAGACGCTCAAGGCATTCTCCAGCTCCCTGCCAGGAGTTCCCAGTCCCGCAGAGGGTTTGTCAATTCCACCCCCAAACACCCCTGTTTGGACCTGGTCTGAAAGATGGGAAAGAGCAGGGGTTTCTGAGTGCACATCTGGGCTCCTCCACTTCCCAGCTGTTTCCAGGGGCAGGTGATCTGCCTAAGCTTCTCTCCCTCACCTGTGACCACCCAGGGAATGGCCCTACAAGTAGCTATACAATCAGTGCTCCATAAATATGAGCCCAAACCACCACCAAGACCCCCCTTTCAAACACATCATCGCTTCTGAAACCCTGAATAAGCCTCCCCAGGTGGCACCAGGGCTTTTATTTTTCCATTTTCAGTCCATTCCATAGGAGCCTCTCTTCACACAGCCTCCAACTATCCGAAGGAAAGGAGATGCAAGTCAAACCCCACCTGCCCCCCAACAGGCACTTGAAAGCAATTCTCCAGTCCTGCAGCTACATAATGAAAAGTAAATAGGAAAAGAAAAGGAATAAAATAAAGAAAAAAAATCCAAGACTTTTTCTAACAAATTGAGCATTCCATCCTCCTCCAACAAGCTCCACACAACCCCTACAGTCTTCAGCCACAAGCTCTTCTGCTCTTTAATAAAAGTCAGGCCTGTCCAATTTTAGGACCTTGGAACCCATCAGAAAACCCATCCTGAATACCAAATTTTCAGAAACCCCTCTTTGCACTGACCAACCTAAAAAGATTCTCAATTTAGGAATAATTTTACCTTGTTTCTTTTCTTATATTTTACCATAATTGGCTATTTCCTCACTCTATATTTTAGCCCTGTGAGGAAAGAATATTTTCCATCTTGTTTCACATTCAATGGCTAGTCCACCATCTAAAAGGTGCTCAATGAACACTTGCTAAAGAGCAAATAAATCAGCATCCCAGTTTTTATTTTTTTATTTTTTAAAATTTATTTATTAGTGAGTCACAGTGAGGGTACAGTTACAGATTTATACATTTTCATGCTCATGTTTCCCTCATACAAAGTTTAAGAACCCATCCCTTCACCAGTGCCCATTCTCCACCACCAATAAACCCAGCATCTCTCCCACCCCCCCAATCCCATCCCCCCCCAACCCGCCACTGTGGCAGGGTCTTCCCTTTTGTTCTCTCTCTCTAATTAGGTGTTGTGATTTGCAATAAAGGTGTTGAGTGGCCATTGTATTCAGTCTCTAGTCTACATTCAGCATGCTTCACCCTACTCCAGCGTGGCCTCCAACCACATTTTACTTAGTGTTCCCTTCTCTATCTGAGCTGCCTTTTTCCCAGAATGTGAGGCCAGCCTCCAAGCCATGGAGTCAACCTCCTGGTACTTATTTCTACTATTCTTGGGTATTAGTCTCCTATTATGTTATTCTATATTCCACAGATGAGTGCAATCTTTCTGTGTCTGTCTCTCTCTATCTGACTCATTTCACTTAGCATGATACTTTCCATGCCGATCCACTTATATGCAAAGTTCATGACCTCATTTTTTCTAACAGCTGCATAGTATTCCATTGTATAGATGTACCAAAGTTTCTTCAACCAGTCATCTGTTCTAGGGCACTCGGGTTTTTTCCAGATTCTGGCTATTGTAAATAATGCTGCAGCATCCCAGTTTTGATGCCAGTATCAGAACAGATAGAAGAGATGTGCTACACCTTGACTTTACCACATAAATTTAACGCTTGGTTCTACTTTGCTTTGTACTGTCTTTAATTCTTCTCCTTAGTAATTAAACATCATATATCTATCAACAAAATCACACCTTCTATTTCTCTTACATTATAAAATCATACTAGCTTTAAGAAATTTGCAGGCTTAACCCAGTTGACTTCAGCCAACCAATCACTCATTTGTTCATTCATTCATTCATTCATTCATTCATTCCTTGGTCATGTGCTTTACTGTGCTCACCATGAACCAGGCACTGTTGGTGTAAAATATCAATACATAGTCTTCTATGTGCTTAGAGTCTTGTGGAGGAGATAAAGATGGAAACTCGTGAAGGCAACCTGGAAAGGTAAATGGTAAGGAAGAGATAAGAGTAAGAGAACCCCTGCTGTCAGGAAGGTTTTCAAAAAGCTTAGAAGTGAATGGTGAGTGAGTATCAGTCAAGTGAAGATTGGGGATTTAGGGAAGGTGTACAGGGTGTGTGATCAATATGGAGGTGTTATTCAAAAATCAATTTATTAAGCCACACAACACATCTTTTTGTTCAGCATCTAGATCTTTGCCTCCTGCTCAGTGAGATGAGGGCATTAAGTTAGCATCACTTTCACCTCAAAGATTATCTGCTTCAGCACAGCGCTAGGTGCAGTGGCTCACATAATCACATTTGGTATGTAGGTAGCACTGTAGCTACTTCAAGCATCGTCCCGATGTTCATCGATTTGCTCGATCAGGGACCAGTAACATCTCCATTGTGACACTTATTACTGTTATTGTAGGTACATACAGGGTAAAAATCCAGGCCATGCCATTCTCTATGCCCTTGTGTTTGAGTTTTATCTAGTGTTAGAATTTAAATAAAGTGTCACTTGATTGGCTTGAAGTGATTGGGTCTCAGCAGAACACTGGATCTAAGCAACAGCACATCACTGGGCCAGTGCATTAGGCTCTAGTCTGCTGGGCTATGTCATCCTGGCAGTGGCCCTGCCAGGTCCCGAGCACTGCTTAGGAAGCAACCCCAAAGATTATCCCTAACAGATATGTGAGAAGAGTCTCATTCCAAAGTGAAGGGAGGCCTGTTTCCTTGTCATAGAAAGTCTAGTTCCTGTCCCCATTTTTGCTCACTCCTACAATCTGGGAAAACTGGGCCCAGGTCCTGCTTTTACCAATTCTATGTGTTATCTCACCTGATATATGTGTGCAGTTATCACTCACTGCCGCAAGTAACCCTGATCCTGCATGTTCCCCTCTCCAGACTCCTATAGAAGCGTAGCCCAAGCCTGAGAGGGGATTCAGCTCTTGGAGATGACTCTGTGGGCTCGCACTGGTACTGAATCAACTGGGCTTTTTCCTTTTCAGTCACTCAAGTATGTGTCTTTGCCTCTTCCCTTTGTCAAGCAATGGAACAGCATGGGAGGTTTTGGGGACAGGGAAACTTCTGATGATGTATAAAAGACACATGCACTCACCAAAAGATAAAACTGTGGAACACCAAGAATGGTCAGAATATAAACCATGAACTTTATGATTGATCATGTATGATATTGGTTTTTCACTGTATCGCTGTCATCCTGTTGTTCGCCGATCTATTTGAGTGGGCACCAGTAACGTCTCTATTCCTCCCAGCCCTGAGATTTTAACAGCTTCTCCTTACTCATCTTTCCCAACGAGTGGAGGCTCTTTCAGGGTCAGGGAAATGAAACCTATAGTTACTGGTTTTGGCATATTGAATATGCCATGGGTAGCTTGCCAGGCTCTGCCCGTGTGAGGGGGATACTCTTGGTAGTTTGCCAGGCTCTCTGAGAGGTATATGTATATATATATGTATGTGTGTGTATTACTCTATGATTTGTTGCCTATTAGACAACAAGAATTTGTTATGCTAAGAATATTATATTTTCTAATATATATACTTGTAGTGAAATATTTCAGTTTTTCAAAATGAGTTACAAGTACAGAAAATATGACTCAGTATTTTGGTGATAAAATAATGTGAACATGTCACATGCACATTTCACTGTCACCCTTAGGAAGACAGGGGAAGCGTATGGTTTATCAGTGGTAACCAATGTAGTACGGGAATGCCAGATGGTGATAACAACACAGGGGAAGCCAGGGGAGTGGGGAAAGGGTTACAGAAGTCTAGTGCTGTCTGCTCAATTTTTCTGAAAACCTGAAACTGCATACAAAGAGAAACTCCATTTTCTCTCAGAGCAAGAAATTGCCTATACCAAGGGAGGATTTGCCTCAAAGAGAACAGTGGCCTGGGACCCTCATGCAGGTTTGACTAGCCACTTGGCTCCTCAGCCTGGTCCCTAGAGCTGGACAGTCTTCTGCGCAGCAGCTGCAGCCTGGACCCGTTGAACACAACGTGGCCCCACTCCTGTTCTCCTGGGAGCAGCCTTCTCCAAATGCTAAGTCTGGAACATTCTAGCAGCAGCAGCTTGGGATTCATTAATTAACACTTGGGCTACATAAGCAGCATAAAGGCTCTGGCTGCAAGTGTGAATCTTGCCTTCCCCACCACCCCCTCCCCATGCCTCAGAACTGCCTTATAAGAATACCAGTGAGAGGCTGGAGCAATAGCACAGCAGGTAGTACGTTTGCCTTGCATGCGGCCAACCTGGGTTCGATGATTCCCAGTATCCCATATGGTCCCCCGAGCACCACCAGGAGTAATTCCTGAGTGCATGAGCCAGAAGTAACCCCTGAGCAATGTCGGGTATGACCCAAAAAGAAAAAAAAAAAAGAATACCAGTGATCCACCTCAAACTCAAGGTAAGGTGAACTTTGAAAGTACCAAGGAAAAATGTGACTATCTTGATTATCTAGATATAGTCAATGGCTCTTTCAGACTCAGTTGGGGTGTCGTCTCCCTAGTCACTTGCCTCTTACCCATGAATCCAGGAATAGTGGTTTTCCCTGCTGTGTTCCCACACTATGTGTGCTTGCCCTGCGGGGCACTCCTGTGCCCACATCTGCTCTCTCTGCAGTCGGCTTGCTCCTGCTGAGATCAGAGACCTAGTTTTATTCATCTTTCAGACACTATTTGAAATGTTTTGTTTTCAGCCACTAATAACTTACCATGGGGCAAGGGCCACAGGTAGAGATGACATGGTCTCTCCCAGGGCCATTCTTGAATTCCTTCTCCCAACACTCTTCTGATGTCAAATGCCACCAGGGACCTCTCAGATGGTCCTTGCTGGCAACACAGCTCAGTCTTGCCCAGTTTCCCGGATGCATCATACAATTCTGAGGGATGAAAGAGTGAGGTCAGGGACCTTTTGATTTTGTCAAGAGGCAGCATGTTCTTCCAGTCCATGATTCCAGAAGGCAATAAGGGCCACAAATCAAATATCCAGGAGAAAGAGAACTTCATCATTGAGAAAGTTGCCCCAATCCTCCTAAGTTCCCTCTCCCTTGCCCACTGGTTAAGAAATGGGATGACAGACTAGGGAGAGTACTCAAAAGGCCAAAGGACCATTGGTCCTTTGCATGCCAGTCCTGGGTGTGACCTCTAGCTCTGCATAATATCAGAGCATTATAACCAGGAGTGATGCACCTCCAATTATCCCCCTTCAAAAAAAAAATGGGAAAAATTTAGGGCTGGTGTTTGGTGTTTAAGCTTGATTAGAATCCACCCCCTACTAATTCATTCAAATGGTGTTTCACATGAGAGTCTTGTAGGTGAAAATCCCCAATCAGGTGATTTTCAATATTGGAGCCCATCTGAGATCATCTGGTGGGTCTGATGGTTGCTGCATGAAGTCTTTCTAAGCAGCAAAGCTACCCAAAGGCAGCCAGCACAGAGTTCCCACCTGCTCTTGTTATTGTTTTGGGCCACACCTGGCAGTGCTCAGGACTTACTCCTAGCTTCATGCTCAGGGATCTTATGTGCTGCTGGGATCAAACATGGATCAGCCACATGCAAGGCAAGTACCATACCTGCTCTACCATTGCTTCAGCCCATTATTTGCCATCCCTGACTGCCTCCCCTCAGGGTTGCTGAATTTCCCTGGTCAGCCTGAGTAGAGCATTCTCCAACTCCTTGCAATACATCTCTTCTTATGCCTGTCATTTCAGTGCTGCTTCTCTGTGACAAGGACACAGGGAGTGCTCCCAACTGGTGAGGCAAGGCAGAAACTCAGCAAACCCAACAAATGCATAGGGTGGAGGGCAGATACTTCCTCTATGAGCCTAATTCCCAGACTCCACAGTAACCCCATCATTCAGGTTCATGAGAGTCCCAAGATCAATGCCATAGCACGTTGATCCAACTAGGTCCTCAGTCAACTAAACTTTCTCCCTGCAACAAACATTTGGATAGCAGTACTTCTGCCACATGCCAGGCATGCAACATTAGGAGCAGAAAAGGCCTGGTAAGGAGAGGGTGTGTGTGTGTGTGTGTGTGTGTGTGTGTGTGTGTGTGTGTGTGTGTGTGTGTGTGTGTTTGGGGAGGTGGGAGTATGTAAGCTCAGAGGTGTGGCTGCTCCCCTCCACTTTTTGCCTCTGAAATCTGACTCCCTAGCAAGTGTGCAAAGGCAGCCTGGATTTTGAGCTGCAGAAAAGGTAGAACCAGGCAGAACTGAGGAGTTGGGTAAGAGGGAGTGAGAAGTCCTACCAAGTTGTGGCTTCAAAGAGAACCATCTTAGGACCTGAGAAATAGTACAGGGGTTAAGGCACTTCCCTTGCAGACAGCCAACCCCAGTTCAATCCCCAGCAACACATAAGGTCCCCTGAACACTTCTAGGAGTGATACCTAAGCATAGAGCCAGGATTAAGACCAAATGTGGATCCAAGTCCTCCCTCCTAAAAATAGAACAATCCCCTGTAGGAATTATTCTACAGATTAATTAAAGACAGATTTTCCTTTCCTTTTTCTTTTTTTTTGCTTTTTGGGTCACACCCATCAATGCTCAGTCGTTACTCCTGGCTCTCAGGAATCACTCCTGTTGGTGCTTGGGGAACCATATGGGATGATGGGGATCCAACCCAGGTCCGCTGTGTGCAAGGCGAACGCTCTCCCCGATGTACTATGGTTCTGGCCCTCCTTTTCTCCATTTGTTTTCTTTTTCTTTTGTTTTGTTTTAAGGCCACATATAGCAATGCTCAGGGTTACTCCTGGCTCTGCACTCAAGGATCACTTCTGGTGGTACACATGCGACCATATGGGATGCCAGGAATGGAACCCAGGTTGGCAGCCTGCATGATAGCTTCCTATCTGCTGTACTTTCTCTCCTATTTAAAAGGTGATCTACACAACTGAATTTGTGGTGGAGGGGGCTGAAAGGGAGGGGCATTGTGTTCCTTGGGAGAAGAAGGTGGGTAGCTTGATGATGAGTGTTGCATTGAAATTATGTACATAGGAGACCATCATTAACAATATTGTAATACTTAGTACCATACTAAATTCCTCCCCACACAGGGAATTTGTTTTCTTTTCTTTTCTATGTTCCAGGAAACTTTTTTACTTCCTAACAAACAAAAAAAACCAAATGATAGCAAATCAATATTGTGTATCACAGAATATCAATTAATAAAACAGAAAGTATAAAATTGTTATCAGCCTTCCTATAGGAGGCAGTTCTGCCCATTCAAGGTTTGTATTTATCTTTCCATATCAGAACAATATACAAGGCCTTCCTTGCCCAGTGGTGTTGCTGAATTGCAGTTTCCTTTTTTTTTTTCATATTCTTTAATGAATCACTGTGAGATACAGTTACAGACTTACAAACTTTTGCGATTACATTTCAGTCATACAATGCTCGAGTACCCATCCCTCAACCAGCGCCCATTCTCCATCACTGATGTTCCCAGTATCCACCCCCCTCCCCGTTCTACCCCCACCCACCCTCTTGGAGAACCCAGCAAGCTACCAAGAGTATCCCAACTGCACGGCAGAACCTGACAAGATACACATGGCGTATTCGATATGCCAAAAACAGTAACAAATCTCACACTGAAGACATTATTGGTGCCCACCCAAGCAAATCGGTGAACAACTGGAGGACAGTGCTACAGTGCTAACTAAAATTCTAGCCAATTTGCAGTTTATTCGAAGGCAATGTAGCATGGGTGGGCCTGACCTAATCTGATGAGCCCATATTAGACCTCAGGAGAGAAGCAGCAGGTTATATGCTAGAGGATTCCATGGCAGGGGCCATGACTGTGTATGGAGTTGCTGAGAAAGAAATCCAGCTGGTAGGGGAAAATCTCAGTCCTATAAACTATAAGCAAGTGAATTCTGGCAACAACCAGCCATCGGGCACGAGAACACATGATTCTTGTTTTTAAATCCTGAGAAGAGAATATCACTCCACCTTGCCAGGAATATTGACCCACAGAATCTGTGAGATAATAAACGGGTGTTTAGAGTTGATACATTTGTGGTCATTTGCTATGCTACAGTAAAAACCTTAATAGAATTCCTTCCCCCAAGGAACTCAGAGACACCTAGGGATGCAGTGTTAGAGCAAGTAATTACTACGCTACATTGCTTTCAAAGTTAGAGTCATTAATAGCTTTACTGCTCTTTTTAAAAGCTGAGTCCAGGGCCAGGAACTGTGGCTCTGTGGTAAAGTTCATGCCTTGAGTTCAACTCATCCACAGAAAGTTGCCCTACCTGTCTCTAATGCTGGTTTAGCTCTCATCCCATCTCTGCATCCATTTAGTCTACACATTCATGGTGAGACCCTGTTCTCTATCCGAAAGACATCCTGCTAGACCCTGGAGACAAACAATAGCCCAGTTCTTCCTCTGCTCTCTCATTTCTGACCTGAATATCCTTGCCCACTGGGTGCAGTTTGCTGACACACCATGCCCAGTTCAAATGCCACCTCCTAGACCTGGTTCCCTAGAGCTCGCCTCGGAATAAACAGCTCGTCCTCAGCATTCCTGCTGCATACATACTTCAGGGCTTTATAGTCGATGCCTTTTGAAAGCACTGTGCATTTGACCTGAATGAACATGTGTGCATCTCCTTATGCCGTGGGTTCCTCAGAGCAAGGACCACATCTCATTGTGTCTTCAGAACTGAACACTGAGGTATGAAAATCTCAAATATTAATCGAATCTCTGCATCTCTAATTTACTCTTCTTTGCTTGTTTTTTTGGGCCACACTTGGTGGTGCTCAGGACACTTTTTGGCTCTCAGGGATCACTCCTTTTGTTTTTAATCAGGTAATATTTTATTTATTTTATGTATCATGATTTACAGCACCATTAGTGAGAGTTTCATAATAAAATATTCTTTTTTTATTGAATCACTGTGAGCAATATGTACAAAGCTTTCATGTTTGAGTTTCAGTCATGCAAGGATCGAACGCCCATCCCTCCACCAGTGCACATCTTCCACCACCAATGTCCACAGTATCCCCCCCATCCCACTACTCCCCCTTCCTCTATGGCAGACAATTTCCCCCATACTCTGTCTCTAATTTGAGGCATTATGGTTTGTAGTATAGATACTGAGAGGCTATCACGTTTGGTCCTTTATCTATTTTCAGGGATCACTCTTTGAGGGCTCAGGGCACCTTATGAGATATCAGGGATTGAACCCAGGCCAGTGGCATGCAAGGAAAGCATCCTACCCACTCCAGCCCCAGAGACTTTTTTGGGGGGAGGATCCCCCTCAGGGGTGCACAGTGCTTACTCCTACCTCTGTTCTGAGGGATCACTCTAGGTGGGCTTGGGGGACCATATAAGGTGGCAGGGATTGAACCTAAGTCTGCCACATGCAAGGCAAATGCCCTACCTACTTTACTAACACTCCAGTCCCTATGATTTACTCTTATATCCTCTCCCCACCATGCTCTAGGCCCTGCCTACATTAGAGGTCACTGAATACTGAACTGGGGAAAGATATTTTGGGGAAGATGTTGGAATTACGAGTATGCTTTCTTCCAGGAGACTAATCTTAGGTGCTGACTTTAATCAACCAACTTTATGGACTATGTATAGATACCCTTTGCTTTTACAGGTCATTTTTTAAAACATTACGTATAAGCTTAATTGTTTAACTCAACACACATTTAAAATTCAAGGGACTGGCAAGACAGTACAGGAGGTTAGGCACTTCTAGCATGCAGCCAATTTCCATTAGATTCCCAGAAACCACTGATGACCCCGCCCCCCAAGCACCAGCAGAGGTCACTCCAGAGCACAGAGTCAGGAATAGCTCTTGAGCATCACCATGTATGACCTTCAAACCCTTTCCCACCACTAAATATAAAGATACATACACACACATTTACTACAGCATTATTTACAATAGCAACGATCTGAAAACCACCATGTCAAACAACAGACAAGTAATAAAGAAACTTGTATATATACACAATGGAATACTACTCAGCTATGAGAAAGGACAGTCTTGCAGTTCACTGTAAACTTGATGAAAGTGGAGGGTATTACGGTAAGTGCAATGAGTTTTAAGAAAAAGACAAGTACTGGATGAGCTCATTCTTATATAGAGTATGAAGCAAAGCAAGGGATTAGATACTTCCCAGTACAAACAAATCCAGAGAGACCACAGGACAGAACAGTGAACTGAGGATGCAGAAACGGGGGAGAAGGACTTTGGGACAGTGGTGGGGGATTACTGACACTCTGCTGGTGAAGATGGTGAAGTGCACTGCAAGTGTCAAACAGCAGCACGGAAACTACTGTAAACCACAGTGTCTCAATAAAAGACATTTTAAAATAAATAACAAATAGGAAAAAAAAATGACCTCTAAATACAGTCTCACTTGGGAGTGAAGGATTCAAAGTATAGACTTGTGAGGACAAAATTCAACCTATAATCAGCCTCTTCTGGAAAAGGGAAATACTGAATTAGCTTTGGCTTCCTGTCACCTACTTTCTTCCATCCTTTCCATTACAATATGTTACTTTGTTTGTTTCTTTGCTTGTTTTGGAACCACACCCAGCAAAGCACAAGTATTACTCTGGGCTCTATACTCAGGCACTCAGGAATTACTCCTACCAGTGATTGGGGGATCTTATAGGATGGTGAGGATCAAACGTAAGTCAGCCTTATGCAAATGCCTTACCTACTATACTATAACTCTAGTTCCAATCTGCTACTTCTTATAATGCTGGAGTTTAAATGTATTACTTAGTTCATCTAAAGAAACAGCAAGAAAAGAAGACAGTCTGTTATGTTTATTTCAAACTCTACCTCAGAGGAATGATACAGGATCCTGTAAAATAATGGACTAATTGAAGACTACAGAGGTTTCAGAGAATGGACAGTGGATTCTCTTGCCTTGCATGCAGCTAACCTGGGTTCAATCCCCAATACCACATGCTCCCATGAGTAATCTTTGAGCATAGAACTCGGTGGAAGCACTGAACACCATCAGCTGGGAAACAAAACCCAAAACCCAAAATATCAAAACCAGAATACATGAAAATAAAAATAAATTAAACACAGTGGGTTGCTGTTTCCTTAAGGGATGACTAATGTGTCATAGTCTAGAGAGATAAATCAATATTTTTTAATACCACCTCTGACATGAAAGAATACAAGATGGTGGCCACAAGCAGAGAACATGACAATGAAGATCGTGATTTTTGAAAAAGGAGAGGTTTAGGATATAACTCAATGTCAGGGTGCATGCATGTGTCACATACACAAAGCCCTCCTAGCATAGGGCGGAAGACAGAGAGAGAGAGACGGTCAGGGAGTGATAAAGGAAAAAGAGAAAGAGAGAGAGGCAAGCAGAGACTCATGAAGAGTTTAATTATTTGGAAGGAGGAGAGGTAGAGATTTCTGGATGTCTTGGGACAACAAGGACAAAGGGACAAAGAAAGTGGGCAAACTTCCCAGTTGATGCTGCCCCAAAAGAGTCGTCACCTGGATGAAGCGATGACAAGGCTGTCCTGCGGGCTCAGGCAGGAGAGGCCACAGAGAACTCCATGGGGCATGCAGGCAGAGCACGACCCCTGTGCCCCACTCAGAGCCTGTGCCCAGGCCTGCCAGGCGGCAATACACCACGGTTCTCTTCCCACGTTCATCCCTCCACAGAGGAAATGAAAAGGTCCATGGCATGTGGCCCAAAAACAGCAGCTCTGCATCAACCCGGAGTCTTGCTTTGTGCTTCAAAGATACACAGAGCCTCCCAGGTGCCAAGGTCAGGTCACTACCCAGTAGTTCGAGAGAGACATTTTAGAGGTTGCTTATCTGATTTATAGAGAGTGTGACAGCTGGCCAAATGGGACTCTTTGGTCTTTTGATTTCATTCTTGCGCTCACATGATAGCTACTGCCTCCCCATCTCCTCAGAGAGTGACATGGAGCAACGCTTCCTTAACCCCGCTGTACAGGTGAAGCTCCTGAGCATCACGATTCCTTTGGTCTGCAAGGACCCCAGAGCCCTGAGGCTCAAAAGCTGTAGGTCATGCTGATGCAGGAGGAACAACAGTTCCAAAGTAGGTGTTGAACCACTGCACAGGCTGGCCCGACTCAGCTGCTGAAAACCCACTCAGTATTGGGCTGACAAGTGAACATAAACATTGTTTGCAAAGAAGATAGCAGCTCCAAAATGCTGTCACTTGTGCCAAGTTCCATGTCAGGAAACCAAAACTCATAGTTAACCTAATTTTCATTTCAACACTTACCAGAAATGTAATTTTAATTGAACAAGTTAGAACTTCCTGGTAAGGAGAGAGGCAGTCTGCTTGGTAGACCCTCTCTGGCCCACATTTACCCCAGAAGAGGGTTATCTTGCAAGAAACAATCCTCTCTTCCTGTTTGCACCACAGTGCTGTCCATCTATAAAAACCTTATTGTTTGTTTTTATTCTAATACATGTTAATATACGTTAAAAGTATACAGAGACTTTATTTATTTTTGTTGAATCATCATGAGATGCACAGGTACAAACCTGTTCATGGTTGGGTTTCTGTCATGCAATGTTCCAACGCCCATTCTTTCACCAGTGTACATTTGCTGCAACCAATTGTCCCCAGTTTCCCTCCAACCCATCCATGCCCACAGAGGCAGGCTCCTATCTCTCTCTGTCTCTGTCTCTCTCTCTCTCTCTCTCTCTCTCTCTCTCTTTCCCACCCCTCTTGCTCTTTCACTACTTTTGGGTATTATGGTTTGCAATACAGGTACTGAGAGGTTATTATGTTTATTCCTTTACCTACTTTCAGCATAAGTTTTTATCTAGAGTGATTATTTTCAACTGTCATTGGCACAATGATCCCTTCTCAATAAATTTTTTTAAGAAATATATGTCTAACCCAAGGACAATAGATACAAGGACCAGGAGGATTGCCCCTTAGCTGGATGCCTGCTTCATGAGCAGAGAGGAGAAGGCAGATGGAACAGAGAAAGGATCACTAAGAAAATGATGGCAGGAGGAATCAGTCAGGATGGGAGATGTGTGCCGAAAGTAGATAATGGACCAAACATGATGACCTCTCAGTGTCTGTGTTGCAAGCTATAATGCCCAAAAGTAGAGAGAGAGTATGGGGAATATTGTCTGCCATAGAGACAGGGGGAGGGTGGAAAAGGGGGTGTATACCTGGGATATCGGTGGTAGGGAATGTGCACTGGTGGAGGGATGGGTGTTTGATCATTGTGAGATTGTAACCCCACCATGAAAGCTTATAACTATCTCACAGTGATTCAATAAAATTAAAAAAAATTAAATAAAGTAAAATATGATTCAATATATATATATGTATATGTTTAATTCTAGGAGACACTGGGGGAAAGAACATGTCCTAGGGACGTAGTCAACAGACCAAGAAACACCAGATAGAGTTTCTCACACTGAAGAACTTAAAACATGATGGGGTTTTTTCCTTGAGAAAGTTTCTGTTCATTTCATATCCACATTTTCTGATGGGGTTGGATGTTTTCTTATTGTGGAGTTCAACCAGTGCCTTGTAAATCTTTGATATCAACTCCTTATCATATGGGTATTGGGTGAATATTCTTTCCCATTCTTTAGATTGTCTTCTGGTCACTATCTTTTGAGGTTCAGAAGCTTCTCAGTTTAAGGCAGTCCCATTTGTTTATCTCTGTTTCCACTTGCTTGTCCAATGGTATGTCACCTTTAAAGATACCTTTAGCTTCAATGTCATGGTATACCTACACAATGGAATACTATGCAGCTGTTAGAAAAGATGAAATCATGGAATTTGCATATAGGTGGATCAATGTGAAAAGTATCATGTTAAGTGAAATGAGTCAGAAAGAGAGGGACAGACATAGAAATATTGCACTCATTTGTGGAATATAAAGTAACAGGATGGAGAATTAACACCCAAGATCAGTAGAGATAAGTACCAGGAGGATCACTCCACATCTTAGAAACTGGCCTCGCATGCTGGGGGAAAAGGCAGCTCGGATAGAGAAGCGACCATCAAGTAAAGGGTGCTAGGAGAGCCCTCTAGGAATGGGAGATGCGGGCTGAAAGTAGACTATAGACCAAATATGATGGTCACTTAATACTTCTACTGCAAACCACAACACCCAAAAGGAGAGAGAGAACAAAAGGGAGTACCCTGCCACAGAGGTGGGGTGGGGTGGATGGGAAGGGGTGGTGGTGGTGGGAGGGATTCTGGGACCATTGGTGATGGAAAATGGGCACTGGTGGAGGGATGGGTACTTGACCATTGTATGACTGAAACGCAAGCACAAAAGTTTATAAGTCTATAACTGTACATCACGGTGATTCACTAATAAAAAATTTAAAAAATAAAAACATGATGGGGCCAGGGAGACACTATAGGTGATTAATCACTTTCCTTACATCTTTGCTGTCCCTTGTTTGATCTTGCTGGCCCTTATTTGATCCTTGACACCAACAGGGGTCACTTCTGAGCATAGAGCCAGGAGTAGCCCCTGAGCACTGCCAGCTAAGACCCCCAAACCAAAAAAAAAAAGACATGATAATGGAAGTGCTGAAAGTCCCTATGAGCGTTCAGATTCATACAGTGTGCAATTTGGTGATAGCTAGCAAACACTTTGTTTTTTTGTTTGGTTTGTCTTTAGTTTATGGGCCATAACCATCAGTGGCCTAGGAGTAAACAAAGGGTAGCCTAGCCACCTCCTTGTCTCAGGAGAGTGCAGTGGTGACCACTAGACACTCCAGCAACACCCATGGGGCTGCTGCAGTGTGTACGTGAGCCCCATCTCAAAACAGACTCACTGCAGGCTTCTATGAGTCCCAAGCTCAGTTGTGCTAGTCACATTCATGTAAAGCAAAGTAATGCTGATCCACCTGGACAGGCCACCTTGATGTCCCTTTGTGTCAACTCTTTTCACTGATGCCTGCACATGGGGATACTCAAGAAATAATCCACACATGTCGGCATGATGGCAAATAGATGCATTTGTTCCTCAGTGAGGAGGTAAATGAATGCACAGACACAATGCCCTTTCCCCAAATGCCCTATTCCCACCCTGGTTTACACAATATAGCCAGAGGACCTCTGCCAAAATACAAATAATACCCAACACACCTCCCCAACATCCTCCATCCGCTGCACCGTGTACCAACCTAGAGAGGTGCATCAGCACCCCCTTAGTCTGACTGGTGCCAATGCTTCAAACATTTCTATATTTAGAATGTTCCGAAAAGGCCATGCTTTCATACTTATTCCTCTCAATTCTCCTTTATCTAAACACTCTAGGTCAGTCTCCAAATATCTCAGATTGTTACAGGTGGGATTAAGTAGCTTTCAGCCAGCAGTTATTTATTAACCCAATAGAAGGTTATAAAATATCATATCAAATGGAGGTCAGCCACCCCTTTGTTTAAATTTCCATAACACAGTATAAGAATCTCGCACCTCTCTGTTCTCCCCTGCCTGCACAGAACCAAGAACCCAGACAAAAGGAAATGATTGTGAAACCAGTTAAGCAAACGAGTCTATCATTACTATGAGATGTATGCATCCCAGCAGTTAACAAACATTCCCGTCCCTGCTCAGGACAAGGCGGGGTGGAAAATAATCATACTCCTCTAAAACAGAACAAAGCATTCGCTACATATGGCTCAGGAAAGCACATTTGCCGCATCCATTTTCAGAAGCTGCAGTTGCTGGTCTCCGAGAAGCCGGGCTTTCTCAGCACATCTGTGTGTCACACTGTCTGCAGGAACACGTGACTGGGGAATCCCATCTGTTCTTGCGCACGCCCACTCATGACAAATGAATTTGTCTGCAGCGTTTGCCAGAAGCTGCTGTTTTGGAGCAAAGAAGGCTGGCAATGAATTATTCATCCTGTGGAGCGGCTGCCCCAGCCTCCCAGAGCGGGTGTAGCCTGGAGAAATACCCCCTGCGAAAACCGGGCTCAGGTCCCATTGAACAAAATAACAATGAATAGAAAAAAAAAAACAAAACACCGAACATCCACTTCCGATTGCATCCCTTGGACATATAGCCTATTGGAAGCTTAGTCTGTATTATTTTGTTTAATTTTCTTCACAGCAGCCCAGCGGGGGGCATGTGATAGCATCATCCCCATTTACAAAGAAAGACTCCGGACTGCAGCACCTGACTGCAGGTTGGCCTGATCCCTGAAACGTTGGGTTTAGATTCCCCCCTTACAGATGGAGGAGCTGCTGGAAGGAGCAGGGAAGCCCTGGAAAGCCCAGGGAAGGGATTCCCCCACAGGCTGAGCTAGGAAATGCCTGGTGTCCCCCGCCCTGCTTGGTATGGATTTAGCATTCAGAGCATCAGAGCGGGTTCCATGGCGGAGCCCTCCCGCCCCAGCCATGGTGAATGCAGCTGCTATTTCCAGCGGATTCTCTGCTTCCAGAAGCCCTGTTGCATTTGATATGGCTGAATGGATAATTTTGGAAGACAAAGGATGGTTGGATATGACTAGAAAGAAATCAAAGGGAAGCCAAGAGGAGGCTGGAAAGGAGGGAGAGGCAGGAGAGAAAGTGGGGGGGGGGTTTGGGGGATTCCCCAAGATCTCAGATTTCTGCACAGTCCCAACCCCTGGATCCCTGAGAACAGAAAGGCAGAGCACTGACATGGTTCTTTGAGTAGCTCCACAGAGCAGAGGCAGAGGGGCAAACAGACGCGTGCTCATGGTTGTCCTGATTTCACAAAGGATTTGCAAGCACTTACAGATTCCACTCACCGTGGCAAAGCAGAAACATGCAAAGAAAGAAGAGGAACAATCAATCCTGGTGGGGGTTGTGGGGATGAGAATGCACTGCATTAGGGTCTGCTGTTGGAGCAGTCTGTGGTCAGTTCTGCTACACACCTGTGTGGCCAGCCACAGTATGCTCTGGCTGGGCTATGCCACCAGGGCAAACAACCCGGAATACCTGCCCCCAAGCTAAAACAGATGCAAAAAACCCTGAGTGGTAGGTAGGTCTGTCTGGACTTCCTTCCAGCCTCGATGGAAACATCCACTGCCCAGACCTGAGCTCTAGTCATTTCCCTCTTGTCCTTCACTCCTGCAGCTCCGGTGTGTGAGGTCACCCTGCCGAGGGGCATCACCAACATGCCCAAATGTGGAGCTCTTCCCAGGGAGGCCTTCTAACAGGATACCCAGGTCCCTTTCTTCCACCATGAGTCTGAGAGTCCCCGGTTGCAGATGCTTCTAGATTTTGAGACTCAGTCCATACCTTGTGATGTAGTAATGAAGCACAGAGGCCCTTGATGCTATATAGACCCACTGCAGGCTCGGAACACAGGGGTTCCAGTTCTTTCTGCACCCTCAGAGAAGACAGAGTTTAGCACCCCCAAGTTCTCTTACTTAAAGCCTGAATTGGGCACACCCATCAGCCCACTAAGAAAACCCCCTTGTATGATCCATGTTCAATGGGGCCAAAACTCGTTCTTGGGGAAGGAACATAATTTCATGCTCACAAAGGCCCGTGATTCTTCCAACATACATAGTGTATCTGTCGTATAAAAATGTCACGAGAGAGGTAGGACAGCATATAAACCACTCGCCCTGCATGCAGTTGACCTGTCAACACAGAAGCTCCTGCTAGTACCACAAGGAGTCATCCCTGAGTGCAGAGCAAGCAAGAAGCCCTGAGCACAGCTGGGGTGGCCTCGGAAAAAAAAATGCAAAGAAGAAAATAAATGAGGAAAAGAAAAGCCTTTGAGATTTGCATAGAGCCTTTCCCATATCTGAAGCTAAGAAGCAAGAGAAAAATCAAGGAAGCTGGAGCTGTGTGAGCTGAGTGAGCCCTTTCACCCTAGACATTTCGCAAGAACGTTAGTCCATGGCAGCCAAACCAGCCTTCTCCTTCAAACCTGCCACTGCACTCAAACAGATGTCAAAGGCAGGGGAGTCCTTAACAAAACTCACAGACTTGTCTTATATGGCACAGAGAAGATAGAGAATGACTTTGCAAACACAAACAGAAATATCCAGCATGTACACTGCCACAGAAGACACACAGTATTTTTGCACATAACAGGCATATATTACTTGGGATTGCCAGCCAGAGATATTTCCCTTAGCAACAAGATGGCCATGTGTCTCAAACCTGGGCAAATATACCATCTATCTGTCCCTCTCTCCATCCATTAATTTACCCCAGGTATGGTACTGAGTAAGAATTAAATATACCTGTAAACAAAACCCACTTGACCCCTAATGAAATGCAATCAAGCCTTCCAGCCCATAAGCCAAGAAAGACCATTCAGAAAACATATCTTGGGGAGTTTGTGTTGACAGCAAAAAAGAGATCTTCTCTTTCTGTCACTCTGGAATTGAGAGAATGAAGGCCAGCCTAGAGATGCACAGGGGCAGCCCAGGCAGAGGCAGAGCGAAGAGGGAGGGTGTTGGGGAACAGTTTTCCCCAAGGTGCCTGGACACACTGCGTACTAGGGCCAGGCAGACGTGGGGCAAAGGATGAGTCATGCGGAGAAACACCCTCCAGGAGCAGCTGATGGCTGTTCACTTTATTGCCAAATACACACATATTTTATAGAGGGTCTCGGCTTACAGGAAGGTCCAATCCAATCACATAAAGGTTAGCATTATTAGCCTATTTCCTTTCCTACTCTGCTTCGGCCCAGTCCAACCCCAAACAAGGCGAGATGCTGTGGTCAGGATGACTTGCTAAGCATATGTGACAGTTTCTCTGTCTTTGGCGCATGTGACTAGGAGGTCGAGCGAGGCTCAAGACTGGACACCTGGAGCTGACACCCTGTTCTTGCCAACTTTGCCCACATACTCCCTTCTGCAGGGGCCTCGCTTCTGGGCCGCTTTGCAAGGTCAGGTCTTACCTGCTCCAGTGCCTGTAGCCATGCTCCACAAGAGGGGCTCCAGGAGGGTTGTGATAGAGCCATAGTCAGTGATGCAGCACACATTGGTTTGTGGTCTAACCAAATATATATATCAAATATATATATGTATGTATATATATATATATATATATATATATATATATATTTGCTTTTTGGGTCACATCTGGCGACGCACAGGGGTTACTCCTAGCTTTGCACTCAGGAATTACTCCTGGCGGTGCTCAGGGGACCATATGGGATGCTGGAAATCGAACCCAGGTCAGCCGCGTGCAAGGCAAACACCCTACCCGCTGTGCTATCGCTCCAGCCCCCTAACCAAATATTATTCATTAAACCTGCGCACCTCATCTTCCAGGGATAGAAATACGACAAATAGCTGGGGCTCAGGGATAGGAATGCTGAACTCTATGGGTTTCCATTAACAAGGACACATGGACACCTCTGGCAGTCCATGGTTGGAACTAACAAAGCTGACACTGCGGTTTTTTCTGAGCAGGAGCAATCTTACCCACTTGCAGTGTCCCGCAGGAAGACAAGGAGGAAACAATTATTCTAATGACCTAGGACAAGACAAATATAAGCTCAGATCATTGGCTTTCTGGAGAGAACTGTCATTAACTGGCAGCCAGAGGAAGGATCTGTGATGGAGCTTCGGAAGTGTCTCTGGCTTCTGCGTGGGTTTTAATAAAGTGCATTTGGGAAGCAAGGCAAGGTGCAGTGGAGAAAATCACATGTGTAGGATTCAGGGACTGTGGTTTGAACCTGGCTCTGCTTCTTACTGGTTTCAGGCTTGGGATAATCATTTATCCCCACTCAGAGACTTAGTCTCCTTGTTTGCTTAATTGAAAAGGTAGATGGGGGGAGGATCAGTGAGATACGACAGTGGCTTACTGCTTTCCTTGCATCTGGTGGACCCCAGTTTGATTCTCAGCACCTCATAGAGACCCCAGCACTGCAGGGGTCACATCTGAAAACAGAGCAAAGAATAGCCCCTGAACAATGCTAGGTATGATCCAAAGACCTCAAGGAAAAGAAAGAAGGGAGGAAGGGAGGGAGGAAGGGAGGGAGGGAGCAAGGGAGGGAGGGAGCAAGGGAGGGAGGGAGCAAGGAAGGAAGGAAGGAAGGAAGGGAGGGAGGGAGGGAGGGAGGGAGGGAGGGAGGGAAGGAGAAAAAGATTACTGTGGGATGGAAGATAAAATTCAGTCTTAAAATTATTGCCTCTCATGCAAGAAACCATGGGTTCTTTAAAACAAACAAATAAAAACCAAGCAACACATGAACCCATCCTAAATTTCTCAAGCTCCTAGTAACAATTAAAAAAAAAGTAGATAGTTGTGAGAAAATGGACACAGTGAAAAAGTAGCAACATTTTGGTTGAGGGTGTGGCTGGACATCAGACTTCAGTTCAAGTCCGAATGCAATTTTCAAAGTCATAGGATGTCCCCCGTGCCACCACCTAGAGAATGAATATGTGGCAGGGGACACTAATGTGCCTGATAAAACCAGCATCATGGACATAGATGGGCTGTCAGTCAGGAGACTAACCTGGGACATCAACAGCTTGTCCGTCTCTGCAGGGAAGAACACAGTCCACTCAAGTCTGGGTGTCCAGGAGCAGGGTGCTTTGGAGATTAAACCAGCTCCCAGACAGCAGAGAGTGGGGGTCACTTTGGTGAGAAGAAGATGAAGGGAGGAAAGAACTTATGGGCAAGCATTAGTGTTTATTTAACTGCTTATGCTTAGATGAATAACTCATTTGTACCAAACCACAGTGTACTCAAGATGTGTTGATAAATGATGCCGCAGAAACCTCAGGTTTCTGGGTTTTCCGTGCACTTTGCATTCCAGCAGGCTACAAGCAAGCCTGATGGTCTCACTGAGCCTGCAGATACCCAGAAGCATAGGAGGGTCCCGCAATCCTGCAACTGAGGGTGCTCCATCTCCCTCAGGAACTCTACCCCAACTTGTCCCTACCAGCATTTCCTTCCCAAATGTTGCCTGGGTCAAAATGAAATGAGCTCAAATGTTATTGTAAGTGGCAAATTCAATGTTTCTTTTTATTAATAATTTTTTAAAACGGGGGGGGGGCAGTTGGGTCACAACCGGCAGTGCACAGAACTTACTCTTGACTCTGTGCTCAAAGATAACTCCTTGCAGTGCTCAGGGGGTCATATTAGGTGCCAGAGGTGAAATCCGGGTCGGCCGCTTACAAGGCAAGCACCCTACCTGCTGTACTATCGATCCAGTCCCAGATGTTCAAAAGATAAAGTAGAAGGTAGGGCTGGGCTACTCGGTAAGTTATAGCAGGAAACAAATATGTACATATTGAGAAATATTTTACTGAAGTTAGTTAATTTTCTGATTAGAAGCTATAAGAGAAACCCTGAAAGGAAGGCATGACCAACCCCCAATCTACAGCAGAATTAACTGGGTACTAGAGTGGTTAGTAACTTCTACAGGGCACACAGCTCCAAGTGACAAAGAGCCTGTTCCCTGCCAGAGCCCAAGTCACTCCATGATTTCTAAGCCACATGACCTGCTCAGTGGTCAGTGAGGATTGGTCCATCTGTCATAGCGCCCAAGCAGGGTGACTCAGGAACATAAAGTGTAGAAGGCAGAAAAGATGAACAGTGGATAGAACACTTGCCTTGCATGCTGCTGACCTAGGCTCAGTCACCATCACTATATACAGGCCCCCGAACCTGCCAAGAGTGATCCCTGATCACAGATTAAGCCCTGAGAACTAGGGGAGGTTCCCTCACCACCCTCAAAAAAAAAAAAAAAGAAAGAAAGAAAGAAAATGCACTGTACTTCAGCATAGTTAACTATACCTATGTCCAGGGCAAGACCAAAACTAGGTCAAGGATTATTTGGGGGATTTTAAAAAAAACAAAAGCAGGAATATCCTCAGTGTGTCTCCCATTGTTTTCAGCCAAATTATTGCCAATGGAGGGCTTGTTATAATTCTTTCTTTTTTTTTTACCATGTCAAATCAGTCTTCTGATGGGAACAAACTAGTTTGAATTAGCAGCTCCCACGCCTCCACTCCCACCCTGAGAGCTTTCTCCAGAGAGAGCAAGTCAGGAAAGGCTGAGCTGTCAATTGAGGTGGGTGCAGCCCCCCAGGGGTGTTCTCCTCTGGGGGAACATTCTACAAAGAGACATGGACTATGCCCCTGCCTTCATCCTCCCCTGCTGCTCCTCTTCCCTTTAGCATGCCCCCTTTGTAAGCTGTAGATACTTAAAGATTCTATCTCAACTTCTGCATTTATATGAACCTGGAAATTAGGTCATCTTGCCCTCTGAGCTCATCAACCCTTCCTGAGTACCTCCATGCACAGAGAAGAAATTGAGGCCCAGAAAACAAAACAGCATTTCTGGGCACACGGCCCATCATATCTCTGTTCTACCAAGAGAGGGGCACCTTGAGACACCCTTGGATGTGTTGGTGCCCTGCTGCTGCTCCAATAAATGACCATAGACATGATGGCTTCAAACAACAGAAACTTATCCTCTCTCTTACATCCAAGGCTCCAGGCTTTGCTTGTGGCGGCATCAGTCAATCTCTGTCTGTCTTCACTCAGCTTCTTCTTATCTTACCATGTGTGGCTCTCATAGAGTTCAGTGCCTGCCATTGGATCCCCCCATGTAACTTAGGATGATCATGTGTCAAGATCTTTAATCTAATTACATCAACAAAAGGCCTCCCCGCCCCTGCCTCCCCGCCCCCAGACCTCCACATAGCATCATGCTCACAGGTTCTTGAGTTAGGACATGCGCACACCTCTTGGGGACCACCATTCAACCCTCTACCATGATCTTCTATTGAGAATCATATGTCCTTAAGAGAAAATGACTAGTGTGAGGTGAAAATTAAGAGACGCTATCTCTCATGGGAAACAGCCTTCTCATGAGAAATGGTACTATAAATCTCACAACTTCTTACCCTATCAAAAAAGATCGCATCTTCGAGCCTGGCGCTCTTAAATGAAGGGCCCTCCTTTATTTACAGAGACAAATATTGGCTTTTTATTTACCTGAAGTGCAGGTCTGTCAGCCTGAAACAAATGCCACCATTTTGGGAGGTGGTGGGGGGGAATGTGAACCATATTGGCAGGGGTCATTCCTGATGGCCACTCCTGGACCACGTGGTTTCAAGATGGAACCTGGGTCAGCCAAATTCAAGGCAAGTACCTTAACCTCTATATTATATCTCCAGCCCTGAAACAGATGCCATAAAGGTTTACGTTTTCAAAGTGGTAAACATTAAAAGTGGGAGCCATGGCAGTTTGAAATTGCTGTGGCAGTCACTATTTCTTACTTAACTCATCACTGTATCACTGTCATCCCGTTGCCCATCAATGTGCTTGAGTGGGCACCAGTACTATCTCCATTGTGAGACTTGTTGTTACTGTTTTTGGCATATGGAACATGCCATGGGTAGCTTGCCAGGCTCTGTCATGCAGGCGGGATACTCTTGGTAGTTTGCCAGGCTTCCCAAGAGGGACAGAGGAATTGAACCTGGGTTGGCCATGTGCAAGGTAAATGCCCTACCTGCTGTGCTAACTTTTTATTTCAGTTCTTTCTCTTTCAAGAATGCCACACTGCAATTCTGCATGTGGGCTGTACTCTCCCTTGAAAGAAACAGCTTGCCTACTTGACTTGCTCTTGAACTCTTTCCTGTGCTTAAATCAAGAACCTGGACCCTGGGGCAGGGCTGGGAAGCTTTAGGTCTGACCACATATTGCTCTGTCACCTTAGGATGTGAGTCCAGCTGTAAGGGAAGACCCTCTATCTACTTACTATTGCCTGTGAAATAAAGCTTTGAGGACTATAGTGGGAGCCACTCTCAGAGGGATACCACGAACATGCCAGAAGGAATCATGAGAGGGGAAAAAAAAGCACATCAGGATCAAGAAATGGGTATAGAAAGCATGCCTTTCACACCAGACCCTGCACTGAGCTGTCATGCATAGCTCTTTATTCTTATATCCTGACTAAAAAGGAAGCAGTGTGTGGGGCCAGAGAGGGAAGAGAGATATTTCAGAGAAATATCTGCTTCTTACACATCACCCAGTCTGGTCCCCAGCACTGCATAAGACCGCTAAGTACTGACAGGAGTGATCCCTGGGCACAGAGGTAGGAGGAAGCCCTGAGATTATCAGGTGTGTCCTCAAAACAAACCAAAAGATAAATGGATGGAGGGAAGCAATGTGTGAACTCCATCACTTCATCAGATGATTTGAGTTTATGAAAAGCTCTAGGCCTCCCTTCCCTTGTTCTAAAACTTATAAGGACAGTTATTGCTCTGTGAGGTTCCCACAAAGGTAAATCAGAAAATGCAAAAGAAATTCTGAGCACAAAGGCACACATAGATGCACTCAGAAAAAAAAAGAATTTATCATCATTATGTCCTTCTTTTTTCCATGTTTATATCTGATTTGAAAGAAAAAGAAAAATAAGACAGAGGCTAGGAAGTACTAGTGCAGTTGGGGCACATGCCAGGTATATGCCTGGCAGAGGTTTGATTCCCAGCACACATGGTCCCCTGAGCATTGCATCTCTGGACCCTTATGTTGAACCACTAGCCTTGTTTGAAAAATCACTGATGGAGCCCTGAGCACCATTTAACTCCACCCTTAGAAAAGAAATTTAAAGAAACACACACACAAGCTGGGGTCAGGTAAAAGCCCAAACAATGAAAACACATGCTTAATATAGGATAGTCCTAGGTGCAACCCCCAGAATAGCATGGTACCCCTATCGAGGTTGGGAGTGACCCTCAAACACGGTGAGTAAATCCTGAGCAGTACCAGGCATGACCTTCCCCTCAGACAAAAGTGCTTTTCCTCCGGCTTCCACACATGTGACCCCCAAACCTCCATCATTGGTAAAAAGTAGTTAGAATTTGGAGTGTGACTTTAAATGCACAGGAAAGTTTGATGTCTTAAGGGAACCTTCTGGGGACTCCTGGTGTAAAGTCTTACCATCCCCAAGCAGTGTGAATATTAATCTGCTAAGCTTCTATTGTCTGCATTTGTATGCACAGGCATGTCCCAATGATTTAAGTGGGGCACAACTCTGTCAGCTCAATGAATCTGTTCTTCAGCCCCATCAACTCCTTCTTTCCTTCTCTGATGCTGAGACAATGCCTAAATTCATTGGAAATATTTTGGTTCTCCCAGCCACAATGTGACAAATACAATGAGCCATTTAGAAAGAAATTAATTCTATCATTAAACAATGCCTAGGTGTGATAAAATATAAACAGATGCAGAACACGGAGTGACTGACACGACAAGACGCCAGGAAGAATCATTTACTCATATCTAACTCCTTAGCTGGTGTGTGGCAAGAACCCACAAGGTGGGCTCGGAAAGAGCACAGACTTTGGAATCACTGGCCCTGCATTCCAATTCCAGCTTGGTCCATCCATTAGCTTCAAGGAAGGCCTAACATTGAAGCTCATTGTTAAGTGCTGTCTTGACTCCTGGGACTCTGCCAAGGCCTTGAATGGTCTAACCACAGTACCTCCTGGTTCTGGCCCTCACTGAAGGGAACAACATTTCTTAACTTTATCCAGGGTCCCTTTCCAACCTTGCTTCTTCCTGTGGTCCCCCACTCCCTCCTACTCGTGAGTCCCTAATCTTATGCCATAGCCTCCCATTTGCATGATTCTCACCTGTGGTCCCCCTGGAATGTCCCAGGGGCTCCTAAGAAGCACCGTTTTCAACAAACAACACTCCTTGTCAGGGGGACCAGGCCTGAGCCCTGCACAGCCTGCAGTGTCCTCCCTTGAGCTATGAGCAGCTGTGAGGAGCAGTTGGCTCTATCTCATCTGTTCCTGATTGGCTATTGTGTTTCCCCAGAGTCCTGATCCAGGATCATACTCCAAAACACCAGCGTGTGAGCCTGGAAAAACTCTTGGCAAGATTTTGCTCATCTTCCAAAGAATTATAAAAACATCTTTGTAAAGGACACAAACTTAAATTCCTATTCTGATAAAGAGGTTCCAAAATTTCTTTGGCAACCCAACCCCAGAAAAAATCTTTACTTATTGCCTCCCTGGAAATTCACTTATTTAAGTGAACAAACTGAAAGTGCTTTCAACTGGGGCCAGAGAGATAGCACAGCAGGTAGGGCTCTCATCTTGCACCTGGCTGACCCAGATTTCTATCCCTGGTATCCCATACTGTGCACTCCAGAAGTGATTCCCAAGTGCAGAGCCAGGAGTTACCCTCAAGGTCCAAGGTCCTTGAGAATTACTGGGTGTGGCCCCACAACTTAAAAAAAAAAATTAAAGTGCCCTCAATTATACTGGACTCTACTAACACCCGCGCCAGGATCATTCCAGAGTCATTCCAACACCAAAGGTAACACTGCCCATTTTGGATTTGGATGGCTAACTATAGGTACTAATTCACCCCAAGATAAAACGGAGTTATCAACATGAGGAAGATAAACACCAGCAGGGGAGTGGTGTACAGGACACAGTGGGTGAAGAAGTTTCACCCCACACGCAGAATCTATATTAGAATTTCTCAAATATTTTCTTGTTGTGGCTCCCTGTCCAACTGGCTAAAACCCTCCTTTTGTGTTATTGGCCCCCACTCACTTGAGCATTACCTGTACTCCCCCTTGGAGTAATTGGAGTTTCCCACATGAAACCCGATGACCCCTGATTGAGAAACACTGATCTTTATGGTTGTCAATGCTTCAAAATTTGTGTCTTGACTGATTGGTGTTGACTGACTAGAGATGTTTGCCTAGGGAAAGCAACAGGCTAATAACTTGGAGCTTTCCTCCTTACCACAAAAGCACTGGGATTCTGCAGGGACTCAGTCTTGTTGCAAAATTGATCTGAGGAATGGGACAGTGGAAACACTTGTAACTGCTCTCCCTGATAACGGAGACATATTAACAAAATTCTACCACATCTGATTCAGAAGAAAGTCTCTCAAGAAAGCAAAGAATTACTGTAAACTGCACTTGCTCAGAGCAACATTAACTTAAAATACAAAAATAACTTTCTTTGTTCCAGCAAAACTTTGGATCTGGATAACAAATCCAAGAAAACCAAGGTTCTGCTTGGCCCCTGTTCACACTCCTTCCAGAAGCATCTAGGGAGGGAGCATCACAAGGAGGTAAAAAGGGGAGCAAATCCATCCCCAACTAATTCTAGCCTCCCCCACCGCTCCCTCCCAACACACACACACACACACACACACACACACACACACACACACACACACCCTAATATCAACTGAAACAGCAGTTGTTCTCCAGAGGAAATAACCGAGGTTGGTCTCTTTTCACCAAAGAGGCCAGATCTCTTTTCAATAAAATAGTCCTTAATTGCTTTAAAGAGTTTATTTAAAATTCCCCGTGGACCAATTATAGGCAATGCTTTCTTTCCATGCTCTATCTAGCAATCACGCCTATCTTCTCATGCCTCAGCTTGCAGATGCTCTCTGGGTCTGCTCTCAGTCCTCCAGGCTCTCCCTGGTATCTGCCTCTGTATCCCTGATCCATATGTGTGTCCACCTTTGTTTTTGTCTCCATGCAGTCTGGTCTCTCCCATCATCTGACATCTGTCTTCTTCATCACAGCATACCGGTCCTTTTAATTCCTAAACAATATACTTTTTCTCTCTCTTCCTCTCTCTTCCTCTTTCCCCCTCTCTCTCTTCATCTCTATTTCTCCCATCTTCATTTTTTCCTCCATCTATTCTTCTTTCTCTAATATTTTCATTTCTCCGAATCACAGTCCCTCTGTAGTATGCTCCTCTCCTTCCATTCCTACTTTGAGATAAGTTTTATTGCAACTTAGAATGTTACTACAACTGTCTACAATTCCTTGCAAACCCAGTCTCTAAGCTATGTTTGTAGAAGGCAACTTATTTACAAAACATTATCACAGTAACTAAGACAATTTAAAATGGAAACTACATCCTCTGATCCCTGGAAATCATCACCATCATCATCATCCTCATCCCTTGATCGTCAAATTTCTCGAGGTGTCTCAGTGACATCTCCATTCATCCTAGCCCTGAGATTTTAGAAGCCTCTCTTTACTCGTCCTTCCCAATGATGCAGCATTGGAGGCTCTTTCAGGGTCAGGGGAATGAGACCCAGCATTGTTACTGGTTTTGGCATATAAAACCATGGAGAGTTTGTGAGGCTTTCCCATGTGGGCAAGAAACTCTCAGAAATCAGTACATAGAAATTAGTTAGCATTCTGTTTTTGCCTACCACACCAGAGAAAACACACATTTGTGCATATGCACACACAAACACACATTCCATCTTTCTAAAAAGGATTCCCTCACATAAGACTATTAGGTGTTATGTCTTTTAGAAGATGAAGACATCTTAAGAATGGAAGATAAAGGGTCTGGGGATGTGACAGAGTACCTGCCTAGGATACATGAGGCTACAAATTTGATCCCTACCACCATCCCATGTTGGTGAACATGATGCATGGCATTGACAATATAATCTCGAGTACCAAAACCAAGTGCCTAAGACTCATAGCACATGACAACAAGGGAATAGTGAGGTAGGGGGTAGAAGTTACATCAGGTACTGCACTGTCTATAGTACTGTTGTCCCATTGTTCATCGATTTGCTGGGGCGGGCACCAGTAATGTCTCCATTGTGAAACTTGTTGTTATTGTTTTTGGCATATAGAATTCACCACGGGTAGCTTGCCAGGCTCTGCTACATGGACAGGATAATCTCAGTAGCTTTTTCGGGTTCTCTAAGAGGGACAGAGGAATCAAACCTGGGTCAGCTGCGTGGAAGGCAAATGCCCTATCTGCTGTGCTAATTGTATATGCAGACTAATGTTTTGTAAAAATATTGAACTATGCTTTACCAGGAACATTATTTAAGTGAATTTAGAAAACCATTCCTACCTACACCAAATTCTATTCATTCACCTGAACAAATAAGATATTGAACACCTATTATGATCCGGAGTGAAATATAAGTAAGAGGTCATCCTTCCTCTAGAGGTACTTAAATAATGATAGAAGAAATGGTTGTCCATGTGGAATATAACTCTATGATATGATAATGATGATAACAGAAGAGGCAGTGGAGGGGAAGCAGGGGAACTAGAGGGAACTTCTGAGCACAGAGCTAGGAGGAAACCCTGAGCACTCCCAAGTGTGGCCCCCAAACCAAACATACCAAATTAAATGATGACTAAGTATGCCCTTGTGCTAATCCCCAGAACCTGGACTAGGTTCCTAGAAGAAAGGTGCTAAAATTGCAACTGAATTACAACTGGTAGTCGGTAGACCTATAGCTAAGGAGTGTGTCCTGGAAGAGAAACATGGGACCAATTGCAATTATTACTGTCACTGTCATCCCGTTACTCATCAATTTGCTCAAGCGGGCACCAGTAACGTCTCCATTGTGAGACGTGTTACTGTTTTTGGCATATAGAATATACCACGGGTAGCTTGCCAGGCCAGGCTCTGCCGTGCGGGCTCGATATTCTCGGTAGCTTGCTGGGCTCCCCAAGAAGGGTGGAGGAATCGAACCCGAGTCGGCTGCAGGCAAGGCAAGCACCCTACTGCTATGTTATCGCTCCAGCCCAATTGCAATTATCAGGAACACTTAAAGGTGAAAAAGGAAGGGAAGGCCAAAGTCAGAGACAGACTTGAAGGCGATATACTACTGATTTTAAAAAAGGTGGAAGGAGACAGGAACCAATACTCTGCTAGCTAGAAAAAGCAAAGAAACAGATACATACCTAGAGACTCTAGAAAGAACAGGACTTTGTTGACACTTTAGTTTACTTCACCCTGTGACCTGTTTCAAAATTCTGATTCCCAAGCCAATAAGAGAATACACTGGTGTTTCATGGTGCTGAATTTTCAGTGATTTCCTTCAGCAACCATATAATTACCATGGGAGGATTTTCCTCTTTATTTGATTTAATCCTCTGCTCCAGAATCACTTAAAAGGAAAGACTTGCTTGAAGGTCCTGCCACACTCCGTTCACCAGTTTTCCCTCCATCATCATCAAATTTATCACCTTATGCCAGAGAGTTCACTCCGCATGGCCTCGGCTGCTAGGCTGTCCTTACCCGTCTCAGGGCCAAGAGACATGTTCAGGTCATGCACCATAGTTAATGGATACATGGATTCATCGCACAGAGTTCCCTGGGGATGTGGAATTCTCCAGTTCATCCAGGAGAGACCCAGGCTCAGAACTGGTGCATGACCTTTCCCCGCTACGGAAGCAGCAGGGCCAGAGGAGAAAATGCAAGGACTTGGCTTCACTCTGCCACTTTCTAGCCTCCTGAGGGACCTTCACCTCTCATGCTTTGGCAACTTTCTCTGCCCCACAGAGTGGAGAGCACGTCACAGAACCATAACACTCAGGGAAGGCTCCAAGATCTAGGACGATCCTCAAAAAATTAGAAATTTAGCTCCCATTGGCCCCAGCAATACCACTCCTGGGAATATATCCCAGAGAGGCAAAAAGGTATAGTAGAAATGACATCTGCATTTGTATGTTCATTGCAGCACTGTTTACAATAGCCAAAATCTGGAAAAAAAACAGAGTGCCCCAAAACAGATGACTGGTTAAAGAAACTTTGATACATCTACACAATGGAATACTATGCAGCTGTTAGAAAAGATGAAGTCATGAAATTTGCATATAAATGGATCAACATGGAAAGTATCATCTTAAGTGAAATGAGTCAGAAAGAGAGAGACAGACATAGAAAGACTGCATTCATCTGTGGAATATAAAATAACAGAGTGGTAAACTAACACCCAAAAGTTGCAAAGATAAGGACCAGGAGGTCTGCCCCACTAATTGGAAACTGGCCTCACATGCTGGGGAAAAAGGCAGCTCAGATAGAGAAGTAGAGGATGTTGGGAGGACCCATTCTGGTTGGAAGATAGGAACTAAAAGTAGATTATAGACCAAACATGATGGCCACTTAATACCTCTATTGAAAAGTACAACAACCAAAAGGAGAGAGAACAAAAGGGAATGCCCTGCTGCAGAGGCAGGGTGAGGTGGTGGGGGATGGGGTGGGAGTAGTGAGAGAGATACTGGGATCATTGGTGGAGGTGAACTGACACTGATGGAGGGATGGGTAAACAATCACTGTAGACTGAAATGCAAACACAAAAGTTCATAAGTGTGTAACTGCATCACAGTGACTCTCGAATAAAAATTCTTTTTAAAAAATTAAAAAAAAAAGATCTAGGGCTCAGTCCAACCAGCCCCCAGCCCTGGAAAACAAGTTACTTCTTTGGAAATGCAATGTATTCTGCTCAGAGAAACAGCACACTGCTCCGAAAAGTTTGGAATAGGGCTTCTCACTCCAGCAGCCCCCCTGCCTCATCCCCACCACCACCACTTCAGCAAGGTGGGTCTAATCAGGCTGACCATTTCCCAGAGAACAACTGAAGCTCTAAAAGATGTGACGAGCCAAAAGTTGCTGTTTGTTGCAACTAAGATGGCAGCAAGGCTCTCTGCTGAATACCATCACTCCCATTTCCAGCACCTAGGCACCTCCAAAATAAACCCTCTTCTTCCCTATCTTAGCTCCAATGTTTTCAAAGGCCTGTAAGGTCTCCAAGGGCTTCCTGCACCATCTTGCCTCTGTAGAGCACTTGATGTGGGAGTTTTCTGTTCGTTCCAGTGAAGGCCTGTCTCTACCTGCGAGACTACAAGCCTCTTAGAATCACCAAGTGACAGACAGACAGGGTGCCAGCACTATTGTTCCCAAGGAGTCACATGTTATTTATAGGTGGTGGTCAGTGACTGGAGGCCTCTGGGCATGCTTGAAATGATGACATCTGATGAACAATAAGATGATAATTTATAAGAGAGCAGTTTAGCTGAAAGGATCTTTGGGGGGGGCGGGGAAACAATTTTTGCTATAGCTATGTACTGGGTTACAGCAGCCAAATAAGGGGATGGAAACTAATGGAGATTTTCAAAGTAGCCATTCCCTTCAGCAATCTGCTTCCTCTGCAGGCCCTGATAGAACTTTCCTTATATGGCCAAGCAGTCAAACAGACACCCTCATCACGGCCCGTAGTCCAGATTTGGAACCAGAAAGCAATGAAAACCTGCTGGAGGACTGCCATTGTGAACCTAGGGTTGCGGCCACTTGTGGCCTAGGTTCCCCCATTCAAACAGGCTCTCTTGGCTTGAAGAAAGGCTTCTGTGTCTTATCCCTGTAGAGTGATCCTTCTAACATCAATAAGCAAAAAAGCCCCACCCGTCTACAGCTGGGGGATTTCCTGCTGATGAGCCCAGATATTTGGTGAATGAGACTCACCACTGATTCCTCTAAGGCCAAGACAGTCTGACACATAGTAGGTATACGACTCACCACTGATTCCTTTAGGGCCAAGGACAGTCTGGTACATAGAAAGTATGTGGCTCACCACTGATTCCTCTAGGGCCAGAGACAGTCAGTACATCGTATGTCTCACCCTGATTCTTCTAGGGCCAAGAACAGGGTCTGGTAAATAGTCGGTATCTTTGAAGTCATAAATAAGTGTGATGTATCAGGCTCTTATTTCCAACACTATAAACTCCCCAAATGTCAGCCTCAACCAAAGTGAGCGAAGTTCTCTCTCCATGCCTCTAACAAAACAACCTTGAACCCAGGCTCCATCTCTCAGCCTGGGGGAAGAGAGGGAAGACAGCCTTCACGCTTCTAACTGGGCCTGTTTGTCTTCAAGTGACCTTTGGAAGACTGAGCAGGTGTTTTCCCAAAATAAATATCCAGGGCAGAAGACCGTTCCCACAGTGCTGAAAGCGTTTCAACATCCTATTCCTGCTTCCTATTTTATTCATAACCAGGCAACCTAAAGTTTGAGCAGGGAACATTTTTCTCTCCAGATTTAGAGAAAACGTATATCGTTGAGGTATTTTTATCTGCGAACACCCAGCCCCCAACCCCACCCCCAACACCCTCCTCTGAATCTGGGCTCAGACATCCTAACGCTGCCCCAGAGACAAACTTTCCTGCCTTTAGAGGAGGAAGCTGCAGCTCAGCTCGGCCCCTATATCTTCATCAGAGGCTGGTAATCCACATGAAGAGCAATGACAAATGTCCTATTTAGCCCTATTTCCAAGGAAATTAGAATTACAAATTGGAGCTATCTCTAAAACCTGCTTGAGCATAACCTTTGGAAAGGAAGGTGGGTGAGGGGCAGGGGGGGACTGGCATTTTGTTACCCAGCATCATTGGCAGATTCTTTGTTGTAGAAATCTCATAATGGAAATTGTCCCCTACTCTCCCCACCACCAGCAATTAGAGCCCTTGGCCCAGGTGTATTCACTCTGCTTTGTTCACTGCTTAAACCAGGTAAGCAATCACTTCCAGGGAAAGTACAGAAAATTGCTTCTTTAATTGGGTAGATTCTAGCACTAAGAATAATGTAATTGAAAAACAACATTAATGAGAATCAAAGGGATTTTGAAAAGAGGGCAGGACAGCGATGATGCCCGCCTGTCAGAGATAAGTAAGTGCCTGGCTTCTCAAAAGGCTTGTGGAAAAAAGGATTTGGTCAAAATTGTACCATTATCAGGCCCCACTATCTCTAATCCTCCCCCTCCTCAGGCACAGACACAGACCTCGAGGAAGGGATGTGTATCTTCAACCAGAAGAAATACTTGGGAAGACACCCTTTTCTTTTGTTGGCTCAGTTTTGCACCCAGCAGTGAGCTGAGGGTAGCAGTGTGAATCTAGGGTCCAATATCTTTTATGTCTATCAGGGTGACAGGAAATCACCAGTCTCATTTTACTCTTTTGTTTTGTTTTGTTTTTGTAATGTTTGTGTTTCAGTCATACAATGATCGAACACCCATCCCTCCACCAGTGTACATTTTCCACCACCAATGTCCCCAGTATCCCTCCCCCCGACCCCCGCCATTTCCCCCCTACTCCTGCCTCTATGGCAGACAGTTTCCCTCTTACTCTCTCTACTTTGGGGTATTATGGTTTGCAATACAGATGTTTGGTCCCTTATCTCAAGGTCTGTTTTCTTTATGCCCTTAAACACCTTAGCCACCATGGCAGACAATTTCCCACATACCATCTCTCTACTTTGGGGCATTATGGTTTGCAACACAGATACCAAGAGGCCATCACCTTTGGTCCTTTGTCTACTTTCAGCACACATCTCTCATCCTGACCGATCCTTCCAACCATCATTTTCTTAGTGATCCCTTCTCTATTCCAGCTGCCTTCTCCGGAAAGTGGGGGTATACTGGGGAGATTGGTGGTGGGGAATGTGCGCTGGTGGAGGGATGGGTGTTTGATCATTGTATGACTGTAACTCAAACATGAAAGCTTGTAACTCTATCTCACAGGGATTCAATAAAATTTAAAAAACAAAAACAAAAAACCCTTAGTTAATTGTTTTGGGGGCACTCTGGAGGGGGGTGGGTGTGGCCCCTCCCCACACCAAGAGACCTAGCCGAAGCAGCCGAAAACCTCCAGAACTCAAGTGCTGCCATGCCCATGGCTGCAGTTCCCATGCTCGGGCGGAGCCTCAGCCATGAGTAAACCTGTTCCTGGACATCTCATACCTCACACCTCTCATGCTCCAAGAGTAGCGCACCACATCTGGTGGGGTTTAAAGTAGAAAGCAACTGATCTTAGAGAGATTACAGATATCCACTCCTCTCGGAGAGCCTGGCAAGCTACCGAGAGTATGGAGGCTGCACGGCAGAGCCTGGCAAGCTACCCGTGCGTATTGGATATGCCAAAAACAGTAACAATTAGTCTCTCAATGAGAGACATTACTGGTGCCCGCTTGAACGAATCGATCAGCAACGGGATGACAGTGACAGACAGTGACTATATATGTGTGTGTGTGTGTGTGTGTGTGTGTGTGCGCACAAGGCTTAACCCTTAACAACATATTAGTAATCTCTTACAGAAGGGATTAATGACCTGTGGGTGAAATACAACAATCTTCACATACTCTCCTCTAAGGAAAGTGGTTTTTTGGAGCATTTTCAGTGGTTTAGTCCTAACAAACAATACAAAATATTTTGGTTGTGCTTTGGGGCAGGGGTTGGGGTTTGGGATAGAAACATCCAAAATATGGTGGTGGGAAGGTGTAATGGTGGTGAGACTGGTGTTCAAATATTAAGTGCAATCAAATATTGTGAACCACTTTATAAAAATAAAATTAAAAAAATTTTTTTAAATAAAGGTTTTTATCTTTAAAAAAGGCAAAAGATTAAAAAAAAAACCTTTAAAGGCAAACTCAGGCAATCCTTTCAGTGCGACGTGAATAATAAATCACGTCATCCTCATAACAAGCCCAGGAGACAAGCTCACTGAGGGTGCTTCTCTTCAGATCAGAAACCCAAGAGGCACAGCAGAGTGAGTGACTTGCCTTCGTGATGTAGGGGTACAGAAGAAGGCATCTCAGCACCTCTGGGTTCTTCTCAGGCTGGTCCAATTCACATCAGACTTGTAAGATAAAAGTACAAATTTTTATAATACACATATGGAGATTTTATAGGGCTGAAGCAATCTGAGGGTCCCTATGTAGGCTAAAATACGGTAGAGCCAGGGAATTGAAGGAGAAGGGAGACTGGCAGAACAAAAACTAGGTACTCTATAATTAATTAGCTCCTTGTCCTGACATCGTGATAGGTCTCTCCAATATATTATTTTTGAGAATTTTTTTAAAAAAATTATTATTTTTTTATTAGTGAATCACCATGAGAAATTTAAGTCTAGTTAATATATCTACTTTACACTCTCCTAGGTAGTGAAGGGAATGGTTTCTCATGAAGGTCTTACTTGACCTCAGCTAGAAATAACACACCACCAGGGCCTGCCTCAGGCAGGTGAGAGGGAAGAGACATGTCCTCTAGAGATGCGGTTGAGAAGCCCCAGGGCTGGCAACAGAATCCAGGCAGTCAGACTTTGGATCCATGAGAGGATGCTGTCCCCACTGGTCCTATTTGCAGAGTGAGGGGGGGGACATAGGAACCGAGAGAATGTGAGCAAAAAAACACTTTCACTGGTGCTTACTTCTTCTGCATAAGCCCTACTGGCTCTTGCTAAACAATTTCCTATGTGCTACTGCTTGACCAGCCAAGAAATACCCACTCTCTCCGTAGCTGGAGGCCTGCCACATGAGTGGGAGGAGAAGGCAGCTGGAATAGAGAAGGGATCGCTAAGAAAATGATGGTTGGAGGGATTGGTCGGGATAGGGAATGTGTGCTGAAAGTAGACAATGGACCAAACATGATGACCTCTCAGTATCTGTATTACAAACCATAATGCCCAAAAGTAGAGAAAGAGTATGGGGGAAATTGACTGCCATGGAGGCAGGGGGAGGGTGGGAAAGGGGGAGTATACTGGGGGTATTGGTGGTGGGGAATGTACACTGGAGGAGGGATGGGTGTTTGATCATTGTGTGATTGTAACTCAAACATGAAAGTTTGTAACTGTATCTCATGGTAATTTAATTTAAAAAAAGGATAAGAAAAAGAAAGAACCACTCTAGCACTATGTGGAAAAACTTTCTCAAAGAACACTGGGAATTCTCAGTATACCTTTTCAGGCCATAACCAGGGCTATGTGTCTTGCCCATGGCAGGACACCTAATAAGTCACCAGCATTATTCCAAACATGTGGGTACTTCCAATCAAAAGGCAGCACTGCAGATTGTTGTTTTCAACAATTAGTCCGCAAACCAGTGCTACTCTGAAGAAATTCAACTTGATTAGGAATACACTAAATACTGTTATGAGCAAATTTTGCAGGCCCAGTTTCTGGATTTGAATTTGGGCAAGTCAAGACCTTTTTCTGTGTCTCTGATTCTTGTTTTTCAGGATAAATAAAGCTATAAAACCTCCCTTATAAATAAGGACAGACTTACGTTGTTAAATTGAAGTGAGGCCCCCAAAATGCTATGGGCTCCCTGGCATTTGATAAGAGTGTGGCACTATTGTTGGCAGAGATACTATAGGTGAAGCAGCTGGCAAAGGGCATGGGAGTTGGAGGTATCAAATCTGGATCTAAACAGACATGGGATCTGGGCACATTGCTATGGCAAAGCTGTAACGGTTTCCTTCGGGGGAATGAAGAAAATACTTATGTCTGTCCATTTTACCTGACTGCAAGGATTCAGTAGGCCACACAGAGAAAGAGTGGTTTGGAAACTACAAAACAAACTCCTTAGAAAAAAGCTAGTGGGTGAAAAACTAGAAAGGGGCCTTGGGCTTGGAGTAATGGCATGAACTAAAATCTTCAGAAAGTTTCCAAATAATAAGCCTGGCATTCAGTTCGCCTTATTGTTCCCTGAATCGAGATAAACTTTTCAGACAGGAAGACCCAGGAAAGGTTAAAAGACAAACAAGTGCCATGGAGATTAAAATATAGATTGAGACCACAATCTTTATATTTGTATGTAGGGGTGTTTCCAAGCAGTGCTCAGGAGGCACAGGACTACTCCCAGTGATACTTGGTCAACTGACTGGGGTGTTAGCACCAGGGTCCAAGGATGCAAAGTTGCTTGGGCCCTAGATACCAGGGACCACTGAGGCCATCCTTGTTGTGCTCAGGGACCTTCTAGGCTACAAAGGGCAACAATCAAGAGGCCACATGATGCTAGGGATTGAACCCAGGCTAAGACATGTACCCAAGAGGTTAGAGCAATAGTATAGAAGGTAGGGTGCTTGCCTTGCATGTGGCTGACCCAGGTTCAATCCCCAGCACCACATAACCAAGAGTGATTTCTGCGTGTATAGCCAAGAGTAACCTCTGAACACTGCTAGGTGTGGTAAAAAAACAAAACAAAACAAACAAAAAAGACATACATTCAAACCCCTGTATGATCTTCCTGGTCCACAGATAATCTTAATGGTGGTATTACAATGTCATACCTATGTCCCTATGATTCATGGACAATAAAGAGTTAGCTTTTCAGAATGGAAAAGTAATGATGCAGGTCAGGAAGTGAACAGCTTGGTTGGGGGGCGGGGATAGGATAAGGAAAACCCTCTGGCTATAGCTGCATGACACACTGCCCACCTCTGTACAAAGCACTGCAACCTGATATTAAGTCAAGTTACCCCTCACTGTATGACCTCTGGCCAGTTCAATTTTCTCATCTGGACAAGGGGGAAATTGTAAGGTTTAAGTGGGATTCTACAGGCAAAATTCTGGCACACAATTAAGGAGTATATGTAACTGATAATGAGTTTACTGTTTTTCTGATTAACCGTAATCGTAGTACTGGTGGGATATGTATTCACATTATTACTGCTTATTGGAGCCTTTTTGTTGTTTCTCAGCATCTTTGTTATGTCCCAGTTAACACATCTCATAAATCCATTCAGTTGTTTGCATTAAAAAATATGTCTGTCTGGCACTGGGCCAGATGTGAGGATATAGAACAGAAGTTTGTCAGTTTCCACCAACATAAACTCAGAGTCTTGATTTAGGTCACTGAATCACATGACCATAACTTTTCCCTTCTTCTGATCCCATAATATAACTGTGATCATGATTAGCAAAAATATCAAATCAAGTCATTGATATTATTTATGAATTTTTCTGCGGGGTGCCAGGTATTTTGATCAGAGAATAACATTTATACCTTACAACAGTCCCATTTTACAGAGGAGAAAACTGAGACTTGCAGATGGTGCATAGCTTATAGAAAGCCATGCAGTAAGTAAAACCTTGATTTAAAGTGAAGGTTCTTGAAGCTGGAGAGATAGTACAGCAGGTAAAGCATTCTCCTTAGATGCAGCTGATCTAGGCTCAATTCCCAGTACCCCATAAGGTTGCCTGAGAACCACCAGGAGCAATCCTTAAACCTAGACCCATGAGTAATCCCCAAGTACCACCAGGTGTGGCCCCCAAACAAACAAAAAAGTTAGGGTTCTGTTTCAGAAACAAGAAGTTAGCTATTTCTTCTACATTCCCTTCTTTTCCTTCTTTTTGGGTCATACCTGAGATGCTCAGAAGTTACTCCTGGCTCATGCACTCAGGAATTACTTCTGGCAGTGCTCAGGGAACCATATAGGATGCTGGGAATCAAACCCAGGTCATCCGTGTGCCAGGCAAACGCCTACCTGCTGTGCTATCACTCCATCCCTCCCTTTGCATTTGTTTATGACGTCCCTTGATTTTTCAAACACAAAGTCTTTCTTCCAAATACCTCCTACACTGGTCACAGAGTTAAGATGCTCCACAAACATTTAAGAGTCACCTGTGTCCATCCTTTTCATGAGATTGTAATGGAAGGAGAAATAAATTAGGCAACTAATTCACAGGGGAAACACGAGATGGTCTTTGGATATATGGTAAGAGTTTCCATCATACCCTTCCCTTCGTGGATCCACCAACCTCAGCTCCAGTCATGGCAGTGATTGAATTGTGGTCAGTGAAATTAATATGCAATATCTAATTTGGGAAGTATGGAGTAAAACAGCTTAGAAAATGACAGGCAACCACACATTAACTTGGCATTAGGACATCTCTTCAGGAAATGGGACAGAGCCACGGGGCTGAAAAGATACAGCTGCACAGACCCAGAGATGGTAACCATTGCCTCTAGTAAGCTGAGTGTTTAGGACTCCCTACCCCCTCACTTCTCTGAGTTCACGTTCTTCATCCCAAAAGTTTCTTTCAGCTCCAAAATCCTATAGCTCTAGGACATCACTTAAAGTAAAATTGTCCAAATGTCAACAGAAATTCCCAGGAAATGCACAATTACTAGCATTTAACCAACACAGAGCTAAATTCGGGTAATTTCCGAAGGATTTACTGTGACTCTGAAAGCACTTTAACAAGGGAGGTGAGGTCTATTCAATATTGACAGTGCAGCAGCCAAGTTTCCCATTTCTAAGCCAATAAATTACTCAAAGGTGTCAGAAGGACAAAAACCACCAATGGATTGTTACAAGTGGGCTGTCTCCCAAACGGAAATAAGGATTTATAGAAAGATCTAAAAAGAGGAGGAGAAGAATTTAAAGCCAGAAGCATGTGAGTGGTGTGTGTGGGAAAGTGTGTCTATGTTGGTGTGTGTGAAGAGCTACAAGTCAAAATAGAAAAAAAAAAAAACCAAACCACCAGAGAGTAATGTCCAATGCATTTAATGAGGATTATGTGCCTTCTCATCTGGATTCTTTTACCAAACATGTTTTGAGCTCCTCCTAGGATCTGACACCTGCTGGTAGGAAGTAAGGGTGAAACAGATGGAACCTGGAACGTGGTCCCTGGACTGAACAAGATCGGGCAGGTGGAACTTCTCTCTCTTGGGTGACAATAAGCTTCTGTTAATAATCTTTCAAGCTTCTGGTCTCACATCTGCACAATGATAATCCAAAAATATCCAATGATAATCCACTTTTTTTTACAAGAGTGTAAAAAAAATTCAAAAAATTCATGCAAGAGTTTCCTTGCAAAATAAAGCATAAGAAAGCAGTCTTTTGCAATTAGTGATAATATGCCTAAAATAACTCACACAGGGAAGAGATATTAAAAAAAAACAATCCCGTTCATAACAGTGCCTCAGAAAATCAAGTACCTCACAATCAGCTTAACTGAAGAGGCGAAGGACCTATACAAAGAAAATTACAAAACACTACTTCAATAAATAAGAAAGGACACTCGGAAATAGACACATTCCCTGCTCATAGATCAGGAGGATTAACATTATCAAAATGGCAGTACTCCCCAAAGCATTATACAGATTTAATGAGGTCCCTATAAGGATACCCATTACATTCTTCAAAGAAATAGACAACACACTCCTGAAATTCATGTAGAACAATAAAACCCCACGAATAGCTAAAGCAATCCTTGGGTAAAAGAAGATGGGTGGCATTACCTTCCCCAACTTCAAACTGTACTACAAAGCAGTAGTAATTAAAACTGCATGGTATTGGACTAGAAACACACCCACCAACCAATAGAACAGAGTTGAATATTCTGATACAGACTTTCAAGTATACAGCAATTTAATTTTTGATAAAGGAGCAAGAAATATGAAGTGGAACAAGGAAAGTCTCTTCAACAAGTGGTACTGGGAAAACTGGACAACTGGACAGCTACCTGAGCAAAAAAAAACTCTGATTGCTGTCTAATGCCAGGCACAGAAGTCAGATCAAAGTGGATTAAATACCTCAATATCAGACCTGAGTCCATAAGATACATGGAGGAAAATGAAGGCAGAACTCTCCATGACACTGAAGCTAACAGCATCTTTAAGGAAGAAACACCACTGACCAAGCAAGTCGAAACAAACATAAACAAAGAGGACTACATTAAACTAAGAAGCTTCTGCACCTCAAAAGAATCAGTGAACAAAATACAGAGAGAGCTCACAGAATGGGAAAAAATATTTACCCAATATCATCAGGTAATGGTTTAATATCCATGATATACAAGACATTAGAAGAATTAAACAAGGAAACGAACTCCAACCCCATCCAAAAAATGGAGAGAAGAAATGAACAGAAGCTTTTTTTAAAAAAAAATACAGAGCTGGAGCAATAGCACAGTGGGTAGGGTGTTTGCCTTGTACACAGCTGACCCAGGTTCGATTCCATAAGGGCCCCCAAGCACCGTCAGGAGTAATTCATGAGTGCAGAGCCAGGAATAATCCCTGAGCATTGCCAGGTGTGACCTAAAATATCAAAAAGAAAAAAAGAAATACAGATGGCACATGAAAAAAATGCTCTACATTGCTAATCATCAGGGAGATACAAATCAAAACAACAATGAGATAACATTTCACACCACAGAGACTGGCATACATTCAAAAGAACAAGAATAACCAGTGCTGGTGCGGACGTGGGGGGAGAGAGGGACTCTCTTTCATTGTTGGTGGGAATGCTAACTGGTCCAGCCTTTTTGGAAAACAATATGGCAATTTATTAAAAAACTAGAACTTGAGCTTCCATCTGACCCAACTATACTACTTCTGGGAATATATCCTGAGGGTACATAAACACAGTAGAAATAACATCTGCACCTGTGTGTTCATTGCAGCACTTTTCACAATAGCCAGAATCTGGAAACAACTCGAGTGCCCAAGAACAGAAAACTGATTAAAGAAACTTTGGTACATCTACACAATGGAATAAAATTCAGCTGTTTGGAAAGATGAAGTCAAGTAATTCACTTATACACGATACATGAAATGAGTCAAAAAGAGAGGGACAGACATAGAACGACTGAACTCATTTGTGAAATATAAAATATCATAATATAAGACTAACACCCAACAACAGTAGAGGCAAGGGCCAGAAAGACTGCTCCACTGTTGGAAGCTTGCCTTATCCTTATGAGCTGGAGGAGAAGACAGCTGGAATACAGAAGGGTTCACTAAGTAAATGATGGTTGGAGGAATTTCTCGGGATGGGAGATTATCTGCCATAGAAGCAGGGGGAGGAGTGGGACAGGGTGTGCAGGGGCGGGGTGGGGAGGGATACTGGGACATTGGTGGTGGAAAATGTGCACTGATGGAGGAATTGGTGTTTCATCATTGTATGACTGAAACTCAAACATGAACGTTTTATAACTGTAGCTCATGGTGATTCAGTAAAAATTAATAGATACATAAATTAAAAATAACTCACACTGGCAGAATGAATAGGAAACACTCACTTTAAAAGCACCTCCAAATGCTCAGAATTTCCGGGATAGAAATTTCTGGGGCTTTGGAGAATGCATCCTAAGGAAATAACATTGAGCATGTGGAGATGAGGTGCCTGTAGGTGCAGAAAGCAGGCCCATACAGTGACAGGAGGCATTTGCAGAGAGATGGCAAGAAAACAGAGGAAAGAGAAGTAACACCAACTCTATATATATAGAGAGAAAGAAAAGTAGTGGGGGTAGGGGAGAAACAAGAGCAAAAGAGAACATAAACTATAAGGAGCCCAGATAGAACAGGAAATCAATAAAAATGCCTTAAGTTGATTCATCCAGAAACAGGCACTCGAGCTTATGATTGAGAGTCATGGAGAGAACCAGCAGGAGGAAGAACAAAGGGGAAAAGACATTGTAGTTGGGAGTGTCATTGGGGATGGGCCAGGATGAGCTGGATCTCATCCATGTCTTTTCATTTTAAACCAATATAGGCAATTTAGGTTTGAATTACATGCATATATTCCTTTGATAAGAATAACAGTAGTTCAAACACTAAAGAAAAGGACAAAAACATACACTGAGCAAGTGCTACATGTCAGACACTGCCAACAGCAACTTATAAAGATTAATTCTAGTTTGCAGCCCAGTGACCCCAGGGGGTGATCAAATCCTCTTTTCCCCCACCTTAGCAACTGTCTCTACTCAGGAACACTGTTGTGAGGATGGGGAGAAAGAACACAGTAAAGCAGCTGCAAAAGTGCCTGAAGTGTACAGGAAATTGGCAAAATGACTGCTGAAGTCCACCGTCAGAGATCTTGATGACGCTGCTTCCTTCTCTAGAGAACAGCTCTGTTTCCTTTCCTGTGGTTGCTGGCAGGTTCTCTCCAACCCTGCTCAGAAGGGCACGGGCCAAGAAAGGAAGTCAGCAATGGGCACCTGAGTCCCGAACTTGAGAACCAAAGAAGGACGATTAGTCTTTCTCCAAGAATGGAGAGAGGTGGGGCAGAGACACTCCAACTGACTGTGTCATTCCTGATACGGGGAGTGAATGAACAGCTGTGCCATCCTGGCTCGTACCAGGTGTTTTTGGTACGCAGGTAAGCTGGGCTTCCTTCATGGGCTTTTGAAAAATCTCAAGAGGATTTAAAAAACAAGCATGGAGGTCTCTCCAGGGGCTTGCAATGACAGGTAACTGAGCCCTGGGGTTTCTGATGTGGAAGAAGATATGAAAGAAAAGAGAGTGTACAACCAGAGCAAGCACTGTGCGTGTAGGTGCTTCTATCTTATAGTTCCAGAGATAGTCAGCAATCTCTTCTCTTTGTGTCTCCATCTTTCCAAGCCATGATCTGTGCCATTCAGATTTCAGGGTCTAAAAATATCTTCAAACCTCCAAGAATATTGGAATAAGCTGGTAGACTCGACTTTTAATCCATTTTCAAATGTTTTTACATAACTCTTTTCTCCCCCTTAAGTGAAAGCTCTTGCTGACTCACTTCCATCATTCAGTTTGACATTTATTGTGAGCTGGAGGAAGGCATCTTAACACAAATGTCAACCTTGGTCCTGAAGGTTCCAGAAGGCTGAGAAGAGAGTATGATAAAAGTAAGGTACCCCACTGGCTGGAGAGTGAAATGTTGTCACTGCTACAGTGGAGGAGAGTACAGGCTTTGGTGCTGCTGGCTATTCAGAAAGACCTCCCTGACACACACAAACACAAACTGCAATCTAATTCTGGCTGCTTGAACAAAATATTGAACCTCTTTGACTATTGCTGCAAATATTGAATGGGTAGGTGTAGTATGTGAACCTACTGGTACAAGGCAGGGGTTTAATGAATGACCCCATTTGAAGATACCACCGTAGAACAACTAAACCATAGCTAAACCTACCCATATTCCTTCCCTACTTACAGAGGAAAGAGAAGTAACACCAATTCTAGATAGAGAGCGTCATCCTCAAAAAACACAAATTTGATCATACCACTATAGTAGGAAACACAGTGGCCTTCAGGTGAGATGGAAATGAGCAGGGTAGTCTACATCATCACATAAAATTCCCCACTCTCACCTCTATGATAATGCAATTTTTATATCCCTATACCTTTAGTCTTCACTGACAGTTCTTGGCTCCCAAGGAGATGAAGGAATCTTTCATAAACATTGGGGTGATTGGGGTTAGTTGTTAGTGGAGCCAATCATGAGGTTAGGAGATTAGAACTTTCTTTTTTATAGTAATATTTCTTTTTTAATTTTTTAAAAATTTTATTGAATTACCATCAGATAGTTACAAGTTTTCATGTTTGGTTTACAATCTCACAATGATCAAACACCCATCCCTCCACCAGTGCACATTCCCACCACCAATATCCTGGGTATACCCCCCTTTCCCACCCTCCCCCTGCCTCCACAGCAGATAATTTTCCCCATAATCTCTCTCTACTTTTGGGCATTATGGCTTGCAACACAGACACTGAGAGGTCATCATGTTTGGTCCATTATCTACTTTCGGCATGCATCTCCCGTCCCAACTAATAACTCCTGCCATCATTTTCTTAGTGATCCCTTCTCTGTTCCATCTACCTTCTCGCCTGCACTCGTGAAGCAGTCTTCCAGCCATGGGGAAATCCGCCTGGCCCTTGTATCTACTGTCCTTGGGTGTCAGCCTCATGTGATGTTATTCTATACTCCACAAATTAGTGCAGTCCTCCTATGTCTGTTCCTCTCTTACTGACTTATTTAACTTAGCATGATACTCTCCATGTCTATCCATTTATAAGCAAATTTCATGACTTCATCTCTCCTAACAGCTGCATAGTATTCCATTGTGTAGATGTACCAAAGTTTCTTTAACCAGTCATCTGTTTTAGGGCACTCGGGTTGTTTCCAGATGTTGGCTATTGTGAACAGTGCTGCAATGAATATATAGGTACAGATGTCATTAGGAGATTAGAACTTTCAACCTCAGTTTCTGACCTCCAAGGAAGCAAAGAGGAACTAATGACCTAATTCAATCACCCATGATCAAAGGGCTCATCAATCATGCCTATATAAAGGGATCACTGTAAAACCCAGAACATACGAACATATTGTTGAACATATGGAGGCAAGCAAAGAGTGCTGTTCCTTGGATGGAGTATGGAAACTCTGACCCCCTGCCTACACACATTGTCCTCTTCATTTCTCCCATCTATTGGCTCCTTAGTCGTGTATTAAATACTGGTTATTTATTTATTAAATAATTTTAAATTGTTTATTAGTTATTTATTAAATGCTTTTATTAAAAACTGGTCACAAAACAAGTAACCAAGTCACAGAATTGTCCCAGGTAGACAGACCTCCAGGTTGAAAACTCTGCAGCCTTCTCTGAATGGAAACAGGCAGATTCTCTTCCATTTTCTGATATCTTCTGATAATTTGCCATTTTGTTGTAACAAGGAATATCAAATAAATATGTTTTTGCCTGTTAAGGGGACAGACTTGGGGAGTGGGTGGGAAACTGGAGACATTGCTGAAGGGAACGTCGTCACAGTAGTGGTAGGACTGGTGTGGAACACTGAATGCCTGAAATAGCTATATTATGAACGACTTTATTATTATTATGAACAACTATATTTATGAACAGTAGAGCCTGGCAAGCACCCATGGAGTACTCCATATGCCAAAAACAGTAACAATGATGGTCCTCATTCCCCTAAACATGAAAGAGCCCCCAATATGCCTTCAGACTACACTAGCACTGACAGGGACTAATGGAGACATTACTGGCTCCTGCTAGAGCAAATCGATGAACAACGGGATGACAGTGATATAGTGATACAGTGATGAACAACTTTGTAACTCATATGTTTAAATAAAATCTTTTATTTATTTATTTATTTATTTATTTATTTTTTGCTTTTTGGGTCACTCCTGGCAATGCACAGGGGTTACTCCTGGCTCATGCACTCAGGAATTACTCCTGACCTTGCTTGGGGGACCATATGGGATGCTGGGAATCGAAACCGGGTCAGCCGCGTGCAAGGCAAATGCCCTACCCGCTTTGCTATTGCTCCAGCCCTAAATAAAATCTATTTTTATAAAAAAGGAGAAATAAACACCTAGCCAAGAAAAAGAAAACGAAAACTGATGATGTTACTCTGAGTTCTGTGAATTTCTTTATTTTATTTTTACAAAGTTGCTCACAATAATTTATTACATTCAATATTTCAACACCAATATCACCATCATTATACCTTCCCACCACCATTACTGCAAATTGTACCACCACCACCACACAACCATGCCCCAAAGGCAGATGCTTAATAATTTATTTTGTATTGCTTGTTATGAATAATCCACTATAAATGACCAAAAGTTTTCCTTAGAGGAAAGTGTATGAAAATTATTTTTTTCTCACCTTGGAGCCATTAAGTCCCTAAATTCCTGTATAAGAGATCACTTACTGTTGCTACAGGTTGATTCTTGTGGGATCTAGATCATTGCCTTCTACTTTAGACCCCATCAAATGGGTTATGATCGTCTTGGCATATCAGTGGCAGTTCTGTGAGTTTCTAATAAATTAATTAAACCCAGTGAGGAGACCCTGGGAACCCGTGATTTAGAACCAGGTACAGGTTACAACTTGAGCTTGTGACTGAAGACTGTGAGGCAGTCTTACAGGAATGAACCATTCATTTGGGCAATTTGATTCTCTCAGGAAGGGAAAGAGTATCTAAAATGATACTTTGTATGTATGATACCCTTTTGGTGAGACTAGAGTGACAGCACAGAGAGTAGGGCATTTGCCTTGCATGCGGCTGCCCCAGGTTCGATTCCTCCATCCCTCTTGGAGAGCCCGGCAAGCTACTGAGAGTATCCCGCCCACACGGGACAGCCTGGCAAACTACCCATGGTGTATTCAATATGCCAAAAAACAGTAACAAGAAGTCTCACAATGGAGACGTTACTGGTGCCCACTCGAGCAAACCAATGAACAATGGGACGACCCTTTTGTATCAGTAACATAATTTTGACACATCATGCAGAAGTGATCCAGACACCAAGGAAAACCTCACAGCCATCCTTTCTAACCGCTTGCCTCTTCAGTCTCTAAAGAGAGTGTCCCCACTCTGCCTCACCTGGTCTAGTTTATGCCTTTGATTTCAGGCCCTCTGAAGGGGCCACATTTCCCTGCTCTATTTTCTCCAGATTTCATCCATGCCAGAAAAGTGACTGCAGCAACTCAGAATTTATCACACTTACTCCACATCACACCACCCATAAGAACACACCCCTTCTGGTATATTCTCTCCCAAGTCCTCAGTTTCCTTTGCCTCCCATTAACTCAGATTCACTCACACGCTCTTTCCTGTACCTATCACTCGGATCAGGCGAGCAAGTGGCTGATTGGTTCCTAATTGGGGTGCATCTGGAGTTGGACATGTTATCATGCTGGGAAGATGGCTTAAAGTATTGGGGCACATGTTTCGCATACAGCAGACCTGGGTCCAATCCTCAGTACCACATGGTCCTCCAAGCACCACTGGGAGCTATTCTCAATACTGAACTGTGAGGAGCCAATTAGCACCATCAGACGTGACCCCAAAACGAAACCAAAATATAATAGAGGGCAAAGTTCCCAAAGGAAAAATCAGAAAACAGAAATGTGTTAGAAATGTGGGTAGAGATGACTCAAATAATCAAACATGACACTCACTGTCACTACATAGGCAAGGGGCCAGGCAGGAATGAAGAAATTCAGAACCAATGAAAGTCTTAAAATTGAACAAGTGGGGGCAATATAGAGATAGTACAGTGAGTAAGTGCTTGTCTTGCATGCAGAGACCCGGGCTTGATTCCCGGCATCATATACAGTCCTGAAGCACCACCAGGAGTGATCCCTGAGCATAGAACCAGGAATAAGCAAAATATGCAACCCTACTCACTGAACTCTCCAGCCTCCGGAGCCAGCACATCAGAACAGCATACACACCATAAAACTTGTCACTTGTCCCAAGTGAACAGTTCAGTACAATAACAATGTCATGAGCATCATTTACCATCTATCTCCACATTTTTCTTCTTCAACTGAAACTGTTCCCACTAAATGAAAATTCCCTCTTCCCCTTTCTCCCTAGTCCCCCGGAATAGAGAACTGCCATTTAACCTTCTGTCTCTATGATTTTCACTATTGCAAGGACCTCATATAAGTAGAACTACACTGTATTTATCTTTCTGTAGCTGGCTTATTTCTCTTGGCATAAAATCCTTAAGGTTCATTCACATTGCTGTGTATGGCTAAATTCCTTTTTTTAAGGGTAAATGATATTTAGTATAAGAGCTGTTTTATCACTGCCACTGGGAGCTTCCAGCCAAGATGAGTCATTCCATTCCTGCCCAAACAGCTGCTCTCCCTGCAGTCTAACTGGTCCCTAGTTAGTAGGTTCAACAACAGGTTCAACCACTTGCTCCTTGTGTTGGCCTGTGAAACCACTGAAAGGTGGTCTATTACCTCATCCACAGGACATTCATGCATTATCTAAAGGTGATGCTCAGAGTCCTCCCTTTCTTACTCCAGCTAGATATACTTTGATCTATCTAGTAAGTAAGAATAAAGAGAGGCTGCTAAAACGGCTTGATGTGCTTCATGTTCCTGGAGCAAGGAGATGCCATTGGGCTACACTAACATGCAACAGGGACGAATGGAGATTTATTGGCACCCGCTCGAGCAAATCGATAAGCAATGGGATGACAGGTGTCTTACTAGATATCACCTGTCATCCCATTGCTAATGATTTGTTCATCTCCACTCCAGACACAATCCAGTTGGCCCATCTGAGCTTCCATTAGACAACATGCAAATAATACTATGGGTTGGCCCTCAGCTGATAGTAGGGTCACCTCACTGAACATGGCAGGTCTTTTTCTGCCTGGTGCTCAAAGTTTAGCAAAGGCAGAAACGTGAGTAACTTAACATGGTCTGGGGCCAGGGATGTGGCTCGGGCGCAGAGGGCATGTCTCACATGTGTTTGAACCTGGCACTGGGGGAAAACAATGTTTCTACTCACATTGAAAAATCCTCCGAGGTGGGGTCTGGAGACAGGCAAGATTGAAAACCAAAAGAGAAACCTTAAGATATTGCAGATGAAACAAAAATGTTGCATTGCCCAGAATAATTTGATGCACCTTCTTGAGGTCAGGGATCTTTGTATCTTCAGCTCCTTTCACAATAGAGCCCAGGGCTCAACGCCAGCGCTGAGAGCTGCACAGACCTGAGATGTACCATTAAGACTGACAGGACTCCCTGATGTGCCGGCTTGGGGGCCAGCCAGCTCCATCCTGGTTGCTCTTCCACCTCACTTATTCTCTCCCTTCTCTGAGTCTGGATTGCAACCAGTATGTTCCTATTGATCTGAGCACAGAAACCACCGACTTAAAACCTGCACTAGAATTTAGCCACAACAGAGTCTGCTAAATTCTGCCAATTGGCCAGGAACGTCTTGAGGTAATGGTAGTGGAGCCGACCTAATCCAACAAACGCAGAGAGCCTACTCCACTGGCTGCCAAGTTCCTGGTCAGGAGTGTGCTCGAAGAGCTCTGACACACTCAGCTTTCCAAGAGCAGCTTTCAATGCTCACGTTCAGCGCTGGGGTTTTGTTTGGAACATAACTTGGATGCTTCGAGGCCAAGGGATTAGTCACCGGTGTTTGTTAAACACAGACCTGTGCCCGGCATCGTGCCTAGCTCTGTTGATTCAAAGAAAGTGTATCACACATGGTGCCTGCCTGCCTGCCACAGAGCCGCGATCTGGTTACGACACTCCTGCAAGCCCTGCCAAGGCAGAGTTTAATGCAAGATGAATCCAGAGGCCAGGTGGGCTGGAGCCCAACAAAGGTCTGGAAGAGAATCCCAAGATTCTATTCAGACTAATCTGGAGTCCCATCCAGATTCCTGGTTACCAGGTGCCGTATCCTCCCTGATTCTCCACTGCCTCATGTCCACATAGGGTGATAATCATATAAAAACAATCATTAATAAGCCTAGATAGTTATGTTAATGGTAGCTACTTCTGTTTCATAGTGTTTACTTGGACCACTTTATCCTCGTAGTACTCTTGAAGGATGAAAGCATGAGGCTCCACATCTAGAGAGTTCAGGAATTGCTTAAAGCTTGCCAGTCTGAAATTGTTTATCTTAATGTGAACACTCACAGTCCTTCACTCTGTCCCTGTTTCTTGAGCACCTATGGGAATTGTAGAGATACTATATGATAATAATTACAATTATCATCACCACCATCACCTCCACAATTATTATCGCCACCATAACCGTCGGCACTCCTATCACCATCATTACTATTATCATCACCACCCTCCCAACCATCATCCCTACCATCACCGTCACCATCCTCAGCAACGTCATCATCAATCTTTACCATCAATTTCTCCACCGCAAACACATTCAGCTCTTGTTTATACCCACTCTTCTTCTGTGTGCTTTACCTTTATTAGATCCTGTCATCCTCACAAGCACCCCTTGAGGGGCTATGGTTAGTATTCTAATTTCATAGTTGAGAAACTGAGATTCAGAAAAGGGTTCTGGAGGTTACATAGCTAAGAATCAGATGACTGAAGTCTTCCCAAGACATCTGCTCCAACACACCTTTCTCTTTTCATCAGCAATCCATGTTTGCAGCTATACACCACCTCCCCAGCTAGTCAAAGTGCCCAGGCTCCTGGCCACAAGCTCAGAAGCCTGGGGAAAGTCTGTGAGAACCTGGTAATTAATGCTATGCTCAGCCTGTCTTCAATATCAGCATTTCACAGATCTATGGGTTTCCTTTTTTCCCAAAGAAACCAAAAAGGTTTCTGGTTTAATTTGCTTCATACAGTGATGTTCCAAAGGCTGAGGCTTGGGGAGTAAGGTGTGTGTGTGTGTGTGTGTGTGTGTGTGTGTGTGTGTGTGTGTGTGTGTGGTCAAATGTGTGCACAAACATATACATATGGTTTCTGTTTGGATAACTTTCCTATTTTTGAAATGATGTATGTAGGTGCTTTGCTGGGGTAAATTGTTGCAGTTTGAACAAACAATTCAGGTTTTCCTGAAGTCATAAAAATGCTATATTTACCTCAAAAGTGCAATAAATCTTTTCATCTCTGACCTACGTGTTTTTGTTTGAACTCATCACTACCAGCAGCATCTATGGAAATTTAAGAACAGGAGCTGGAGCCAGACAGTATCATGGCATTTAAAGGCCCGTGGTTCTCAGCAGAGAATGCCACTCCTCTCATCAGAACCTCTGGAAAGCCTGGGAGCAGTTGGGTTCATCCCAACAGGAAGCTCTAATGGCATGTCTTGGGTGAAGCCTGCATGCAGTGTGGCTGAGATTCTTTCTTATTTTTTTCAAATTCTGAACTTCTTATTTATTATTTATATGGGTTTTTTGTTTACAATTACAAAACTTTCATGTTTGAGTTTCAGTCATATAATGATCGAACACACATCCCTCTACCAGTATACATTTTCCACCACCAATGTCCCCAGTATCCCACCCCCTCCAGAGTTTACAGAACCTCTTCTTATACCTTTAACTACCTGGATGGGAAATGCAGTGAGCAGATCATTTAGAAGTCCTCACTGAGGAAGAGCAGGTCCACCAATCACCAGAGCCATGACAGAATGCAGGGATAATGTCTCTCATCAGCCCAGCCTCTGAGAGGGCTTCTGATGAACAGGTCATGACAGGTACACTGGGTGCTCACCAAGAAGTCTTTCCTCCTAACAGAACTTACTGGGACTGGCTGGCAATGTGCAGGACCCCAGGGAGTAAATCCAGATGGATCTAAGTCTTCACAGTTCCTTGACCTTGACTTTAATAACCCAAGGGAAGAAGTACTCATGTCCACTTCTGGTCAAGGAGTTAAGTAAAACCTGTTGCACCTTCACACAGTGCCCTGGGAGTTGTCAGAAGCATGAGCCCGAACCTATTAATATTCCAGGTTGGAGGACTTTAATATGTGCAATGTCTCAGTTCGAAGTTGATTAACAATGTTTTTTTAGAATAGATTGTTTATAGGAGAGTCTCAATATACAGAAAATAAAATGAAATATAATATATAAAATTCCCATAACCCTACCTTTGGTTTCACAATGATTGTCATCTTAGCATGGTACAATGGGAACAAATGACAAACCCACACTGATACTGCAGCACAAAGTGAAGTCTGTCCTTTATGTAGATGTTCTTAGTCTTCAACCAATGTCTCTTTTCTGTCCCAGGATCCCAGATTTCATTTAGTTCTGACACTGTGATGTTTTCTCAGTAATCTCCTGGTTTAGATTACCTTAACAATTTTGAGAAGCACAGGACAGGCATTCTGTGGCAATGCAAGTATTTTTCTCAGCCTCTCTTCTTTCTCAGGAATCCAGATTCAGGAAGAAACTGAACCCTCTATACATCAATCTTTTTCCATTTCAATGCAAATGCCTTTCTTCTATCAGAACCTTAGCTTTAAGGGAGAAATTATGATACTATGGTTATTTTTAGCTTCATTCACTGACATTGTATTTTACCTTAGTAGTACTGGACAAGAATGGGGAAGAAGCTATGCTACCATGAGCCAAAGGCAGGCATTGGATTACAATTTGGCTATTTTCTTACAATGTAAGTAAACTTGTTCATGTTGCAGAGGATACCAGTTTAGGCTGGTTGGATGGTCACAAGGTTGTCTGGCTGGAAAAATCATCAAAGTCAGGATTCAAATCCTACATGCTTGCTTCCCTCACTTAAATAATGTGCCTCCTGGGGATGGCACTTAAGATCTTGTGTCCCAAGTATTGCATCAGACTGTATGCTAAGGAATGAATTTTGGGGTCACACTCTATGCTAAGGAATGAATTTTGGGGTTAGGGAGATAGTACGGGAGTTATGATACTTGCACTGTGATGCCAGTAGGCTTATGTGAAGTGGAAACGTATATGAAATAAAGAGAAGAGAGACAGCCACTTCCTCCCGATCTACCTCTGCCAGCCAGGGACCAGCTGGAAAGTTCTAGGACTGACAAAGTCTGCAAAGAGTCCCTGCACAGCACGAACATCAAGTCCTGCTAGCCCCACTAGGTGGCCATCCACCCACACCTGACACCTACTTGTTCTTCTTGGCACTGCATTTAATTCCCACCAGCTGATTTTTTTGGGATCTGTGGATCAGGCTGGAGCAAGAAATTGCTCTTTGCAGGAAAGGAAAATCAGTTCAAGGTCTTGCCGAGGCCTTTTGGGTTCTTGCCTTCTCACAGAAAAGAACTTCAGGAGGAGATGAGCAGTTGAAAAAAAAGAATCTGGAGGCTTTGAGGAAGTGGAAGGAGAGAGAAAAAGAAAGAGAGAAAAAGAGTATGTGTGTGCCTGTGAGAGACAGAGAGAGAGTAACACACTCAAGACAGAACATGCGCTTCTCCAAAGGTGGAGAGAGCCCTATAATATAACACATCCCAGCATTAGATTAAAAAAAAAAAAACAGGAAAGTACACAGCTCAAGAGGGGAGATGCAAGTAACACATGTGCTTGGCCACGACACAGGGACACAAGCAGCACATGGGCTCGAGCAGCATATGCAGGAGCTTCCTTTGTTTAAGCTGGCTTCTACAGGGTTGTTCCCAAGTTGCGCCATGTGGGGCTTTCTAACCTTGGTAAGAGTCCTTTGCTAGAGTGGCTGCCAAGGATAGAGTTGGGATGAACTGATGGTCTTCTTTGAAATTTCTTCTCTTGACCTTTATTCCTGCTGGAACCTCTCTCTGAGGGGATCCAGCCTTCTCTGGTCTGTGCTGGTGTCAGGTAAAGGTCTTACCAGAACTTTGTTCCTGTGTCCACAAGGTCAGTCCTGGCAGCCTTAGTATTAGTTGGATATTACTTCCCAGGGATTCTATTGCCATGGGGGCCCTTCCGTATCTAATCTGCCTGCCTCAGTTGCATATGACTAAATCCCATTTAATCCCTGGCACTGCATGAAACTCAAGAATACTACCTGGAATGACCTCTGTGGTACCATTCAGAATAAGTACATGACCAGGAGTAGCTTCCAAGAAGTGCTGTGTATTAAAATAGATCCCCCCCCCCCACACACAAGAATATTAGCAGGTGTAAAATGGTACAGCTAGAATACAAATCTTTAACTTCGTAAACAATCCAGTTCAAGGTTCAGCTGACTTGGCTTTATGATCCCATTTTATTTTTCTGCATCAATTTCAGCACCTTTACATCAATATGAGAACAGATAATATCTGAAGAGTGCTAAACGTGCAACATAGCCATGGCCATGGCTGTACATTAGAAAATGAAGGAAGAAATGTTTCCTCTGTTACAATGACAAAATCTACATCTTGTTGATGGTAATCTTTCTTGACTGATTTAAACAGTGTTGACAACTTTAATGAAGCAAACAGACTCAGTATAAGAGAGCATCACACCATTCCACAATTTCTATTCAGCTATCCACTGTGAACCCCTCAAGGGCAGAAACTGATTTATTCCCTCCCCCACCCAATTACCTATTCTTAGCTTAGGGCAAAGCATTTAGGAGACTTTAAACTGACCATAACAATAAACCTTGAGTCAGATCAGCATGTCTATGAGACTTGAAAATGTAAGGGTCCCCATGAAAGTTCTTCCTGATAGATAAGGTGTTGCAACCAGAGAGAAAGATTCAAGAAGAAATCAGCCTCTTCTTAATATTCCAGACCCCAGAGCCCTGAAGGTGAGAGTTAAGCAGAACAAACGCAGGGGAAAGCATTCAGGCACTGCGCTTCCCGGTGGCAACCAAGATCCTGCCATTTTTCAACAAAAGATGTGTGTGTAAGAGCAACTGGAGTCTGCTATTTTAACCATGTTTTGAAAATGCTAATGTTTCTCACATTATAAATTAGTAAAATTCCTCAGTCTTTGAAAGTATCACAAAAGCCACTCAGAATCCTCATGTCAGCAGGATACCAGGCTTATTTAAAATAGCTTTCCTGTGGTATTTGTTGAGAATTACTATGTTACCACACCATCATGTCAACAATGCTATAAACAGCCCCTGCCTCCAAAGGATAGTGGAAACCAGGGCTGAGTTTCAGTCTGTTTGCATATTTATCCTTCCTTCCTTCCTTCCTTCCTTCCTTCCTTCCTTCCTTCCTTCCTTCCTTCCTTCCTTCCTTCCTTCCTTCCTTCCTTCCTTCCTTCCTTCCTTCTCCCTCCCTCCCTTCCTTCCTTCCTCCCTTCCTCCCTTCCTCTCTTTCTTTCCTTTTTTTAAAGTGAATCACCACGAGATACAGTTACAAAGGTTTTGTGATAGGATTTCAGTCATAAAATGTTCCAACATCCATCCCTTCACCAGTGTAAATTTCCCACCAGTCTGTTTCTGAAAAATCTAAAATCTGGCACATAGTAAGAGTTTAAAGAAAGAGAAGAGAAGAGAAGAGAAGAGAAGAGAAGAGAAGAGAAGAGAAGAGAAGAGAAGAGAAGAGAAGAGAAGAGAAGAGAAGAGAAGAGAAGAGAAGAGAAGAGAAGAGAAGAAGAAAAACTTAGCAACCACTAAACAGTGAATTGACAAAATACTTTTAATTCTTTTTTTTTCCTGAATGACTATCCAAATGAAAAATTAATGAGGGGGAAAACAATCTAGAATCACCATGGCCCTTATACCACAAGACTTCCTTTACTTAAGAACCACTGAAAAAAACAACCCTTTGTGAACCCCTAGTTCAATTATCTTCTGCATTTAAGAACTAGATGATGCAGAGTGATTATTTTCCAAGCCTCCAGCCCCCAAGCCTCTCAGTGACTGCACCCAACACCCTGCCAAGGATGGTCTTTGATGAGCAAATGCCTTTGGCAGGTGCCAACACAGTTTTACTGAAGGGGTTTCTTTAAAGAGAGATATTTCATGGGAGCAGCCCTGAGCCAATATAGACTGGAATCCATAAATAACTCTGTTCTACATTGCACCTCAGGGCTCCTATGGGTCTGAGGGTGATTGTACCTCATAGAAATCCAAACAAAACACTTCCTTACTTCTACTTTCTGTCTTATATATCCCATATTCTCAAATTTTATTTTTCGGTGGTTGTTGTGTGGTTTGTTTTTGCTTGTTTTTTTGAGTGGGAAGGAACTGTAGCTCTCCTGGTGAAGCGCAGGGCTTAATGCTTATTCTATGCTCAGGGATCATGCCTGCCGGTGTGGGGGAGGGGAGCCTCTATGGCCCACCAGACAAAATTTTTGTCCAAGTTTTCTTGAATTCATCTCCTATATAATGCATCTTTAAGTTTCGGTGAAAATAAAAAAAACTTACTCATTTTATACATCAAACTCAGTTATATGTAGACCATAAAAGGAGTAGAACTGTGGTATTAAAATATCATAAGCCGGAGTGCTGAGGGGAAAAAGTCTCAGACGATTGCTCAGCGGCAAGATAACAGAAACAAGACTGAGCATCCCTGTGTTCAATGAACCTCGGGTCCAGAGCTTCTTGCTTCAGGGAACCTGGAGAGGGCCAGAGAAGCTCCAACTTCAGCCACGCTGCCGAGCACTTTGGTCAATTACATTATTTTTCAACAACCTGTAAGGCAGAGAATGTTAGGTCTATTTATAAGATGATGAACTGAGGCCATCAGAAGTTAAGTGACTTGACAGCAATTGTGCACGCCTCAGAAGGAGCCAGAGATTTCCTGGAGACTGGGTTCTTGGTGGCATCTTAGAGCCGGCAAGAAAGAGTGTTGGCTCAGGGAAATAACTCCATAAATGTCAGCGATTCTGACTAACGGTAATAAATCACGAGTCCATGAATGAAACAGATGGTGGTGCTGACCCACAGGTGACAATATAAACAACCCAAATGGGTAAAAATATTGATCTTTAATATGGTAACTTTGACTGCTCTAATTCAATACTGAGCTCAGTAGTGATCGGAGACTATTTTAACTGACTCTCTGTGAAGTGCTGGACTGTGGCAGGGACAGGGTAGAGAACAAGCAGAACAATCCAGACTTTGGGAATTTTTGCTGGAAACTGGGCCCTTCTCGACAAGATGCCAAGTGGAGTGTGTGCACCTGGGCACCTGGTTTCAGTCTTCTGCTCTTTTGACCCAAATTCTAAGCCAGGGGATAACACAAGTCAAAATGTTCTCTCAGATATACAGCTTCCGGAGGCCCCAGAGGGGAAGATGAAGTGGCTGGATGCAAAGCTGACTTGGAAAAAGACAAATTTAGGAAATGACACAAGATTTGTAAGCAATGTTCCCTTTGTCAAAGTTTCTAAGTACCCTGGACCTCCTTTACTCTACAGTTCCTCCCTCCCAGACTGATGACCCTGAAGCTCCGTGTCTGCCAAGTGCCTTTCTCGGTGCCAAGCCTACCCAGCCCATTACTGCTGTCAAGAGAATATCTGCTGATTAGTTTGGTTACTAAGACATCCTGGTTTCATTTCTTGGACTGACATCACCAGGCCAAGGAGCATCATAATGGTTCTGTGTGGAGAAAGACAGAGCACAGGTCAGGATCTGAAGAAAGGGCAGGACTAGGGAGCTACAGGGTAGGATCCTGCAATGCAACTACCATTTATTCAAGCAGATGGAGTAGACTCCTTGACTTGGTCATTGCAAGTACAGTGGATGTTTCACCTCACCCCTAAAACCATCCTTAGAGGCTGAGATGATGATGTATGCTTCTTTGACAAGATTCTCAGCCTAAGGAGTCTAGAGTAGAGAGACTCAGTAGAGCTGTCATCTCCCCAGATGCAAAACTTGGGAAAATTATACTTGGCTCTATGTTAAGGGACCTTGGATAAGAGCTATTGTCACTAGTACATTTGAGGCAGGTATCTTGATAGTATAAAGTGGTGTTCACGATTTTGATGTTGGCATTCTATGTCCTGATTCAACTGTTAACATTTGTACAGGGCCCAGAAGACAAGCCTCTTGAAGGAGAAGAGGAGGAAGAGGGGAAAGGAGGTAGATCAATCTCTGAGACTCAGCATACAAAGAAGCCTGTCTTAGAAGATGACACGCAGAGCTTATAAATAAGATAATCCCTGAGCAAACTGTAAAGTATTACTTTGCAAGAAGCAATTCTGTTCTTAAGCAAAAACTATTTTTTTTTCTCTTATGGAAACATTCCAAACTCCTCTCCATTCCTTCTGTGGCAGATTGAATAGTTCCCTCCAACAGGCTACAATTGGGATTGAATTTGATTTACATCCTATGGCACCAGCAAAATCTTGGAAACAACTTCTGTCTTGTCATCTGCAAACCTCGTCCCTCTTCAGGCTCCCAAAAGTCCCTACGTTGCTTCAGCTAGGCAAGCTGACAGAGATTTCTGGAGACAAAAACAGTGTTTCACTGTGAATGGGCTCCTGATAAAAATATGCAGCTGTGATCAGATGATGCAAGGCAGACAAAGGTTCTAACTGGGAAACCTTAGCTGATCTTTCTCCAGATTTAGGGAAATGATTTCTCAGAATGCTGACCCCTCTGTAGATTCCAACACATGTGCCTCCTCACACACTGTCTTGGGGACTCATACCATTCTTACCTGTGAGTATTATTTGAGGCCCATTTTACGTATTGTGGGGGTACACAGTAAATGCAGCTCTCCCAACCTCCGCCCCCCAACATACTTTTCACAAACTCACCACTGAAACGGGCCACCCCACACAAAGGAACAGTACAGTCTCTACAGGGGGTTGTGATCTGATCCACATTTGAAGACCTCTGCCTTGTTTCTCCTCTCGCTCTCTGCCTGTTGTTTAAAGATGAATAAGGGATATGGTTCAAATGGTTGACCACATGCTTAACATGTGCATGGCCCCAATTCCCAATGGCCAAGTTTGATTCCTGAATTCAATCTCTGCAGCCCTAAGGCCTCCCATGTATGGCCAAAGGTGGCCCTGGAGACTCTCCAACACCAGGGTCTGACTATGACTACATTAGGACGGTAAGGCTGGAGTGTTTCTTTCCCATCACTCTGCCCCAAGCACAAGTGCTGGTGAAATCTTTTTAAAGGTGGAATCAACCACATTTTAATTCTGTCAAACCTGGAAAAGTCAGACAAAAAGGAAAAATGAAGCAGGACTCTGATCCTCAGGTAAATAATCATAGGATTATTTTAGATTCATTAAACTTAAACACTGATGACTATTTTAAAAAATAATAATGAATACAAACTGAAACAAGGAATTTTTACAGAATGTTGAGTTCACTGAGATATTTCTTCCACTTTCCAAGTAGGAGTAAACTAACCATTTACAGGGCAAGGAATCCTCTTACCCCTCCCCCGCCCCCGAACTGTTAAAACTAACCTTTGGATATGTCTGCCTTCCACCCAACCCAGGGGGGTTAACAGGCCTTCCAATTTCTAGAACTTGGTTCCTTATAGCATGCCACTACTGAATTTTCTGTAGCACTGTAGCATTGTCATCCTGTTGTTCATTGATTTGCTCGAGTGGGCACCAGTAATGTCTCCATTGTGAGACTTGTTGTTGCTGCTTTTGGCATATTTAATATGCCACAGGTAGCTTGCCAGGCTCTGCCATGCGGGCAGGATACTCTCGCTAGCTTGCCAAGCTCTCCAAAAGTAATGGAGGAATCGAACCCATGTCGGCCACGTGCAAGGCAAATGCCCTACCTGCTGTGCTCTCGTGTTCAATCCCTTCACCACAGGGAAAGAATTGTAGCTTATCCTCTTGGTGTACACTCAGCATGTACAACCTTGACACAAATAATCTTAGCATTCTATACTGCACTATAGTACTTTGTCATCACCTGCATAAAGCCCAAGGCAGAGAGAAAACTCAGATGGGGTCGAGATAGAATCCATAAATCTGAGAAAGACTGTTCAGTTTGACCAGTGATTCTCAGACTTGGTTTCGTATTCAGATCACCAAAGTCAATGCCTGGACTCCACCTTCCCCACCATTCCGGGAATAATCTCAATTTATAATGATTGTGGGCAGACTTGTCATCTAGACTCATGTGTTTCCTACATGCTTCAGTGCATTTAATCTTTTTGGATGTTTTTAAAAATGTTTTGGTTTTATTTGTTTGGTGGGAAGAGAGGCACATGACTTACTCCAGGCTCTAAGCAGAGGGATCACTCGTGACAGGGCTCAGGGAACTCTGTGGAGTACCGGGAACCAAACCCAGGTTTCCCACACGTAAGGCAAGTTCCCTACCCATTGTAATATCTCTCTAGTTCCTGTTTAAAAAAAATTAAAACGTAATACATGCACATGCATACAGTCTGTATATGTGCTAAATCATTTGAAATTTGCAGACAACATATCTCTTTAAAAAACAAAACTTTAGGGTGGCTGGAGAGAGAGTACAGCAGCTAAAGTGCTTGTCATGCACACAGCTGACCCATGTTGATCCCTGGTACCGCATGTGCTCCCCCCCCCATCCTCCAGCCAAGCACCACCAGGAATGATACCTGAGCACAGAATCAAGAGTAAGCTCTGAGCACCACAGGGTGTAGCCAAAATAAATAAAGCACATAGTCATTTGTTTTTTTTTTTTCAATCCAGAATCCAATCAAGAGCCATGAACTGGTTTTGCTTTTTTCCAGGTTTAATGAGCTATAATTGACATACATAAATATTGTTCAAGTTGAAGTTGTACAGTGTGATTATATATCGTGAAATGATTACCAAAATTGCATTAGCAAACACATTTAACACCTCACCGTTACTTCTTTGTGTGGATGTGCAGTTGAGACAATATTAAAGATCTACTCTTTTAGCAATTTTTAAAAGTACGAAGAATACTGTTAACTATATTCACCATGCTATTCATTAGATGTCATAATGTGTTCATCTTGTAATGGGAAGTTCACACTTTTTAGCCATCTTTAGCTAGCTTGCCCACACTCCTCAGCCACTGGCAAACACCAATCTTTGCTGTTATTAAGAGTTTAGAATTTCAGATTTCATGTATCAGTGAGATCATGCAGTATTTGTTTTTGTCTGATTCAGTCACTTAGCATAATGCCCTCAAGGTTAATCCATGTAGCTAGAAATATCAGGGTGTCATTCTTTTGGGGTCTGAAGAATACTGTTACAGTTAAAGACATAGATATTAGATATTGATATAAAAAGAAAATATCAATAGATGTGTCAATTGATAAATAGACATCTAGATTGCTGAACTATTACTGTTTACAATAGCCAGAATCTGGAAAAAACCCGAATGCCCCAGAACGGATGACTGGTTGAGGAAACTTTGGTACATCTATACAGTGGAATACTATGCAGCTGTTAGAAAAAAGGAGGTCAAGAATTTTGTAGTCAAGTGGATGGGCATGAAAAGTTTCATGCTGAGTGAAATGAGTCAGAAAGAGAGAGACAGACATAGAAAGATTGCACTCATCTATGGTATATAGAATAACAGAGTGGGAGACTAACACCCAAGAACTGTAGAAATAAGTACCAGGAGGTTGACTCCATGGCTTCGAGGCTGGCCTCACGTTCCGGGGAAAGGTCAACTCAGAGAAGCGATCACCAACTACATTGTAGTCGAAGGCCATGTGGGGGAAGGGAGTTGCGGGCTGAATGAGGGCTAGAGACTGAGCACAGCGGCCACTCAACACCTTTATTGCAAACCACAACAGCTAATTAGAGAGAGAAAACAGAAGGGAATGCCTTGCCACAGTGGCAGGGTGGGGTGGGGGGGAGATGGGTTTGGGGAGGGTGGGAGGGACACTGGGTTTACGGGTGGTGGAGAATGGGCACTGGTGAAGGGATGGGTTCCCAAACTTTGTATGAGGGAAGTATAAGCACAAAAGTGTATAAATCTGTAACTGTACCCTCACGGTGATTCTCTAATTAAAAATAAATAAATTTAAAAAAAAATAGATTGCTGAACTATTATCACTTTTTTTGAGGGGACCATATCTTGTACTGCTCATAGGTCACTTCTGGTTCAGTGATTGGAGGTCATTCTTGGCAGTGATTGGAGGGTCATGCTGTACCAGAGATTGATCTCAGGCCTCCTTTGAGCAAAGTATGTGTGCCAGCCTTTGAGCCATCTCCCTGGTCTAGCCATCATCTTTTCTTTATTCGCTTATCTGTCATCAGACAGAAAGGTTGCTTCCATGCCTAGTATATTAAAAATAATGTTGTGCTGCAGTAGCATAAAGCTCATACTCCATGAGATAGAAATTTCATTTCCGTCCTTCAGATAAAAACCAAGCAATGTGGCTTCTGGATCATAAAATAGTTCTGTATTTTTTAAAAAAAAAATTTTTGAGGAACATCTATACTGGCTATACCAGTTTACATTGTCACCAAAAGAGCCCAAGGAATCCCTTTTCTCTGGGATCTTCGCTAGCATTTTTAAAAATAATTTCCCTTCCTGATAACTGTCATTCTAACAGTAGAAAATGATATCCCACATAGCTTTGATTTGCCTGTCTCTGATAATCAGTGATGTTGAATGTCCTTTTTCATGAACCTGTTGGCCATCTGTATATCCTCATTGGAAAAATTTCCATGAGACTGTCCACCCACTTTTCACTGGTGTTATTTATTTTCCCTGCTACTGAATTGTTAGGGGCTTCTTATATAATTTGGGTATTAACTCTTACCAGATAAATGGTTTACAAGTATTACATCTCCTTCCATAGATTTCCCTTCTATTTTCCTGATTACTTCTTTTGCTATTTTTAGCTTAAAAAATGTTTTCATTTTATGTCATCTCACTTGCTAATTTTCATGCATTAAATTTAGTTGTCATATCTTTTTAGCCTCTTTAACTGAAATAATTGTCTTCATCTATATTTGTTTCGCTGCACAACAACTGATCCTTTGGAAGAGTACACCCAGATAGCTTGTAGGACAGTCTACATCTGAAATGTGTGTGACTTTTTGTCACTGGATTCAAATTATTATTTTTTACTGCAGGTATGTTGTATATTTTCACTGAATCTTCTTGAGAGTTACAAGCTTGATGATTCCTGCGTCTGATTCCCGGTACAGAGACAGGAGCAACTCTGAGCACTGCTGGGTGCTACCCCAAAACTAAACCAGTAAATAAATGAAAAAGCAGCTATAAAGCATCCCATCCGGGAAGCCAGAGTCTGACCCTCTCTGTTACCTTCCCCTGCATCTTCCCTTGAGGACAGAGTGACATGGTGAAGATAATACCACATAGAAGCTACAGTTTCCTTCATGATACCAGTGTGGCCTGAACAGCTAAGTAGTCTCAACAAACTCATCCGGACCTAACACTTCTTTGTAAACAAGAAACATCTTTGCTTCCAGCATGGAGGCCCACTGAATATGAGCTCTGTTCATAGACAGTGAACTACTATGCCACTAGAGTCATGGCCCATCTTATTCCCTGACTCTGCCACCCACATATCAGATACAATCTAGCTGGTTTTATCAGCTACTGATCTGACTTCTTCTGTCAACCCAGTGGCATAAAAGCATATTAAAAAAGAAAGTCAGAAGGAAGGCAAGGAGTTGAGAAAATTAAGAAGAGAATGAGATCATTAGAAAAGGGAGGCATCTAAATTTATATCAGGGCACGGGAAGAAAGCAGAATAAGTATAACTGGCAGTAGAGAGTCAAAGGGGACATTTACTGAATGCCTACAGCGCCATTTTTAATAGTTTCCTCTCCATCACATCAATGAAATTCCATATCCGCCCTGGGAGGTAGCCACTGTGAGCTTCATATTAGAAATAAACAAACCAAGATTCAGGAAAATTGAGCAAATTCCTGCAGATCATAGAGCAAGGAAAGAGCAGAGGTGGCTTCAGAGACCAGACTCTGCCCTCAAACTAGAGCTCTGTTGGGGTGGCATTACATACATAAGAAGAGTCAAGAGACAACACATGTTGGCGAGGATACGGAGATTTTATCAACCTGGTACACTACAGGTGCAAATGGACAATGGTGCAACTGCTAGGGAAAATAGTATGGAGGGGTCTTAAAAATCTAAAACATAAGCTACCAGTATCTGGCTACTTCACTTCCAACTCTATCTCCCAAGGACCTAAAATCAGAATCTCAGAGAGACTGCAGCCTAGCCAGGTTCATTACAATACTATTCACTGTAGCAAAGGTGTAGAAACAGATACTTGTCCAACATATATGTGTATTTTTTTTAAAGGAACATTGTTTAGCTTTTTCAAAAGAACCAGTTTCACAGTGGTGATGAGGAAGCAAAATAAATGATTTGCATGCATCAAAATGCCTAAGCTGGGTATTCAGTGAGAGTTCTTGGGAAATTAATGCGACAGTTTGGTAATCTCAAATCGGCTTCCAGGTGACAATATCATTCTAGAGAAGGACAGAACTGGGCAAAGCACAGCCAGGCTGCTGGTTGAGAAAGGTGGGAGAAGAAATGGGTGTCTCAAGCTTCAGGAGGACCTCAGATTGGGAATTCATCTAATATGTACTGGACGCCATTAAAACGCCAAAAGATGTATGAGTCTGTGAATGTCTATATGCCATCATGTGATTTATATGCCTCTCTCATTGACGCATATTCTAGTATTAACTTCATTTCCATTTGACTAAACGTCATGGTGCTTGTGCCAGAGATGAATCTATTTTTCAGCCCTTTTTAACCACTTGAAAAAAGCAGATGAAAAGAGTACTCCTAGTCTCCGGTCACTAACACCTGCAAATGCACTCAGACATGGACGCCAGAGGCTGTGCCGCCTTGGCTGCATGCTCTCCTCCTTCCTGCTGGTTCCTCAGTTTCCGGGAGCCCCCTCTCCGGGCTTCAGTAACCTCAGAAGAAACCTGTTGCCACGTCTGAGGGGCTGTGCAGACACCCCACCTGGTGGCCAAATCTGGAATGAACGCTTCCAACAGGGAAGACAGGCAGGTAACACCTGCCTGAACTCCTGCCCAGATCAGTCATGGGTCACATGCGGGACAGAGGGGCACAGTCATCACTAAAGGCACAAGAGAAGTCGTGATACTGAGCAGCACCATTCCTCCAAACTCTGATCACCATACAGTCTCCTAATGAGCAGCCAAGGTGACTGAACCACAGCCAGGAGGCAAGGGTGCGCTGCTAATGGGGACTGTGGGTGAGGGGTGTCTCTCAGCCTTGATGTTCCCGCCTCAAGCAAGGAATCACCAATCCCCTCTTCTCCCGATCCCCAAATAGAGTGTCAGAGGCAGAAGGGATCTACATCTTCCTTTCAGCCCCGCGTGACATCTTGACTGGGAAAGAGGCTCATTGTAGGGTGTGCAGGGGCAAACCTCCAGCCTCAGGCACCTTCCATATTCCTGAGCCCTGGTGTAGATAAAGTGAGAAGCAGCGGTTCAGGCCCAGGGTCCTGAATCCTGGAGATGTGCCTAGCCTCACGGGGACGCCCCCCCCCCTAAGCCCCTCAGTCACACACACACACGCACACAATCCTATTGAATTCCCAGAAAAGAAGCTAAAGGGAGGCATTTTTATTTTTTTACCAGTATAAGCTCCCAATTGGAGCAACACAGGGCGATGGACCCCTAGAAAAGAGTGGCACAAGCAAACAGTGTTACACACACACACACACACACACACACACACACAGCAGTCGGCCACTCTTCTTCCCAACTCCGAGATGCATCATCTAACTCAGCAGCGATCCCAAGAGAAGGGACCCACCCAAAGGCAACAAGCCCGTGCGCGCACGGGAAGATCCGCTTTCCGGGGTGCAGCCTGCACAGTAAGTGCACGACTAGCTCATTCCTTAGAGGCTGGATACCAGCATCCCGAGGAGGTGCCCTAAATGCGCTCCGGCAGACGCACGCACTTGCCCGTCGGCTTGGGAACCATCCTCTGGGAACCACGCTGAGCTTTTTTCAGCCCTGGCATCCAACCTCGGAGAGCGGTTTGCAGCCACCCGGGCACGCGGAGCGGAGAAGGACGCACCGAGAGCAGAGGCAGGTCTCCAACCTAGACTTTAAAACCCTTAAGGCTTCCTCCGTTTTAGCCCGAACCCCGCACCCCAACACGGCTGCCGAGGGGCGCCCCGAGCGCCCCCCGGTACTCACACCAGCGCGTGGTAGAGCAGCGCCCAGCCTCGCGGTCTCTCCAGGGCGTCGTAGATCAAAGTTTGGATGCGCCGGTACCGGGCGTTGTTCCTCTTGACCGGGCGGCTTAGGGGGGTCTTGGCCAGGAGCCCGATGCCCTGCGGGGTCCTCCGCTGCCCCTCATCGCGGCCACCGCCCTCCAGCAGCAGGGTCCCGTCTTTGTCAGCTCCGGCCCCGAGCGCCAAGGTGACTTGCTCCACGTCGGCGGGCGCCAGTCCCACTTTCCGCTCGTCGTCGCCGGCCGCCGCCGCGTCCCCTCCCGCGGGGTTAGCAGCAGCCCCGCCGCCTCCGCCGCCCCCGTCGCCTCCGCCGCCGGCCGCCCCCGCCGCCTTGCGAGCCTTGAGCCCCATCTGCCTCGCCCCGGCCGGCCGCTGCGCCTTCTGCGCTGCTGCTTGGGGAAGAAGGGGCGCTCGGGGTGCGTGGACCAGGCGGCGGCAGCGGCTGCAAGCCCGGGAACTCCAATGCCATGATCTGCGCGCCCCTCCCCACCCCACCCCCCAAAAGCAGGCAAAGGCGCGCCCCCCCCCCCCCGGAGGAGGGGGTGCTGGGGAGGCCGGGCCGGGGAGGGGGGGGATCCGAGGGTCACATCCCGCGCGGCTGAGCCGCGGGACCCCGGAGGGGCGCGGACCGAGCGCGGCTGCGGGGAGCGGACGAGCGCGCGCGAGGCTGGCGCGGAGGCGCTAGGGCGCGCGGCGGCGGCGGGAGCCTGGCACCGCGGCTCCGGGGCGGCGGCGGCGGCGGCACCCGGGCCGGCGAGCCCGAGCCAGCATCGCAGTTTATTTACAAGCCTGGTGCCAGCCGCGCTCCCGCCAGCCACACGCGCCGCCGCCGCCGCCGCCGCCTCCCTCCGCGCTCCCACCCGCGCCCCTCCCCGCCGGCTCCAGCCTCAGCCCCACTACCGCGGCAGCGAGCGGGCGCGCGGGGCGGGCCGAGCGCCGCCACCTCCCTCCCTCCCTCGCCGGGGTGGGGCCCCATTGTCCCGCCCCGTCGCGGCGCCCCGCCTCTCTCCGCAGCCCCCCACCCTGGTCGTCCGGCCGCTCGGGGACTGCCTGGGCCGCCGCCCCGCCACCGCCACCTCGCGGCTGTGTGTGGGGCTCCCCGCGCTCCCGTGGGCGTTGGGGTTTCCCCCGGGCGTGGCGTGGCGGGAAGGGGGGCGGGGAGGGGAGAGAGAGAGAGAATCGTGATGAGGCATGCAATGGGGCGGGAGAGAGGGGTTTCTCTTTTTCTGCTTTCTCCGGGGATCCGCAGCTTTCCCTTCTCGCCTCACCACCTTCCCCACCACCTTCCCCTGCTTCGGAAGTAAATGACAAATTGCTGGGGGTGGGGGCAACATCTCGAACCCGTGCGCTCCGGGCTTGCTCGGATCGCGGTTCTCCCTTCCCCGGGGTTAGAGATTCCCGGTGGCAGGGCCTGCCCTTAATTGCCCTTGGCCCTTTGCTAGCAGGAACTGCAGTGAAGAGAGTAGAAGAAATAGAGCAGGGTCCTCTCTTCTGGCTTCGCTCCTAACTCTTGCAGGGAACCGGTTATCCCTGGCTTGCGGGGCTTGCTGTTCACTCATTGATCCATTGCGGACGCTGTTGGATCTACTTCTGCCTTCTACCCAGCATGGCTGTACTGGAGTTGGTTCCCAAGCACACCTCCCTGTGTGTGAAAGGTAGAAGAGACACAGAAAAGCAAACATCAACAGTCTCCTTTCCATGTTGGTCAATGCTTATGAGGAAACAAAACAAGACGCTGAGGTGTTAGGTTGAGGGTGGTGGCATCTACACATTGGCTGGTCCTGGAATATTTGGGGTGACATATTTGGGAAGAGATGAAAATGACAAGCTGGAACCCAGTAAAGGTCCACGGGAGCCTTCTGGGAAGCAGAACAGCAGGGAGCAGAGTAGAGCAAGACAAGGCACCTCGGGCAGAAGCAGATCTGCACCCAGTGGTGACAAACCACTGAATGTCGTACCCTTTGGACATAACTCTCCCCGCCTCCCACCACCACTCAGAAGAATCTCTTCAAACCCAGTTACTGCTGCTCACTGGCACTCCTCTATTTCCCACTGTCCCCTCCTGTTACTGGTTAGCCTGGAGAGGAGGGACTGTCCCCAGGATCCATCCCTGGTGAGTAAGAGAAGACTGAGGAAGAATGTGCAGTGAACCCAGAGGAGTGAACGCAGGGAAGAGTGGATAGCAAAGGAAAGGAAGAAGAGAAAGGGTTGGAAGAAGGAGAAGGGATGGGGAAGGGAAAAGAGAGAGGAGGGATGGGAGAGAAGGAAGGTCCAGGAGAAGAGGAGAGGGATGAGGAGGTGAAGGGGGACACAGGGGGACATACAGAGGAAAGAGAGGGGAAGGATGGGAGACAAGACGGATAGGGAAGAGCAAAACGAAGTGTGAGCACGTGGGATGTGAGTGGGAGAGGGAAGTCCAGCTGAGGAGAGAACCCGTATAAGTAGCTGTCACCACAGAGGCTCATACCTCAGAACCCAGAAAGGTGAGGTGTGAAAAAAGGGACATGAACATCTATACTATAATATACGAACATCTTTAAAAATCAACAACAACAAAGCGAACAGTGGCAGATTGGCACAAGAACCAACTACTTGAAGGAACAGAATAGTTTGCCCGGAAAGTGGCTCTGACATGACACCTCAGTATAAAGAGCGAACCGGTCACTTGTGGAGCAAGATCACTCATCATTCCTGTAGACTGTGCTCTGGGTTTGATGAGATTCACATGAAATAGCACAGGAGAAAGTGGTGGGCGCTTTCGCCACCCAGCGGCCCCCCTATACGAATGGGTTACCAAATGAATGTGCTGGGCAGTAAGTGGCAGCATATGTCCAAGTTAATGCAATTTATGCTAGTGGGAAGAGCAGAGAGGGAGCCTGCCACTCTTTAAAAGAAGGCCAGAATGGAAGTGGGACCCCCCAAAGCTTGCCCCCAGATATTTGTCAATCCCCCAGGCCAGCACATACACTTTCTGTCCCAGTCTTATTCTACCTACTTAGGGAACAACATTCGCTTTCATACTTGTACAATAAAAATACTTTTGTTTGGTTTGCGGTCACAACCAGTAGTACTTAGGGGCTCTGTGCTCTGTATTTCTGGCTCTGTGCTCACGTCATTCCCAGGTGCCCTGGGAGACCCTGAGGTGCCAAAGGTTGAACTTCTCTTTTTTTATTATTTTATTTTTTAATAAGTGAGTCACCGTGAGGGTACAGTTACAAATTTACCCATGTTCGTCCTTGTGTTTCCCTCCACCAGTGTCCATTCTCTACCACCAATGAACCCAGTATCCCTCCCACCCTCCACTCCCATCCCCCCCCACCCTGCCTCTGTGGCAGGACATTCCATTTTGTTCTCTCTCCTTTTGGGTGTTGTGGTTTGCGATAAAGGTATTGAGCGGCCATCGTGTTCAGTCTCTAGTCTACTTTCAGTATGCTTCTCTCTTCTCACGCGGGGTCCCCAACCACATTTTACTTGGTGTTCCCTACTCTATCCAAGCTGCCTTTCCCCCAGCATATGAGGCCAGTTTCCAAGCCATGGAGCCAACCTCCTGGTATTATATACTGCTATTCTTGGGTGTTAGTCTCCTACTCTGTTATTTTATATTCCACAGATGAGTGCAATATTTCTATGTCTGTCTCTCCCTTTCTGACTCATTTCACTTAGCATGATACTTTCCATGTTGATCCACTTATATGCAAAGTTCATGACTTCATCTTTTCTTACAGCTACATAGCATTCCATTGTATAGATGTACCAAAATTTCTTTAACCAGTCATCTGTTCTCGGGCACTCAGGTTTTTTTCCAGATTCTGGCTATTGTAAACAGTGCTGCAATGAACATATAAGTGCAGATGTCATTTCAACTATGCCTTTTTGTTTCTCCGGGATATATTCCCAGAAGTGAACCTAGACTTCTTAATGCAAGGCATGCCCTTAGGCAATTGAGCCATCTCTCTGGTCCTTTGATTGCTTTTTGTAACACTACCTTTCCCCTCTAGTCCTTTTCTATTATTTATAAATCACATTCATTACCACCTGAAATGACCATATTTAATATGGATATGAAGGGAATGGTACTTGTCTGGAGATAGTATGGTTATTATTACTGTAATAGTAATGGTTACTATTCTGTATCACTGTCATCGATTTGCTCATCGATTTGTTTGAGCAGACGCCAGTAACATCTCCATTCATCCCTGTCGCATTCAGGGGAATGAGACCCATCATAGTTACTGTTTTTGGCATATCGAATATGCTACCAGAGCTTACCAGGCTCGGCCATGTGAGATTCTGCATCACTCTCTTCTGGGAGCTTTGTTCCATAGTCTCTGGATCTTGGCCGTTGTTGAGATTATATGGTGCTGGGGGAGTTTGTGGGTGTGACTGCCAAGCTACTGGAAAACTGGGGTGGAGGAGGCCCAGTTCCAATCAGAACAGGCTTGGAGATCTCAGCCACGGGTCCCGCATACCTGGGTTTCTCTGTCGGTTCCTTCATGGGTGAAGCTCGTCCGAGTGTGTGGAGAGTGGCCTTGAGCATGGCTACTGCTGGGTTCTAGAGGTTTTGGGCTGCCGGGGCTCTGCTTGGGGGGAGGAGGGAAATTCAACCCGCCCCCTTTGAGGGGGTCCCGGTGAAGACAGCCTGGCAAGTGGACAGAATCATGGTTACTATTACTCTAATCAAATGATCAGACCCTCAAGTTCAAAGGCACTTGCTAATGGGAGTTCTGTGCACCTTCTCACCCTGTTCTTCAGATACATTAAAAATCTGTTTTAGAAATCCAAAACCGTGCGGCTGCTAGTGCGGCCACTTGACCTCATATCTCTTCATTCTCAGCAATGGAAAACAAATTATCAAATGCTTCCTTTTCAGCAGGTCCGACTTTAAGGGGGAGAAACTCCAAATAATAATAGTGAGGGTTTTTTGTTGTTGTTGAAATATTGAATGTAATCAAAGTAAAGTGAAGGAAAAGTGAAATTTATCAGTTACACAGGCGGGGTAGGGGGCTGGGAAGGGGGAGTGGGGGGAGGTATACTGTGATTCTTTGTGGTGGAATATGTGCACTGGTGAAGGGATGGGTGTTTGAGCACTGTATATCTGGGACTTAAACCTGAAAGCTTTGTAACTTTCCACATGGTGATTCAATAAAAGAATACATTTAAAAAAAAAGAAAAAGAATCTGCTTTAGAGCCTATTTAAATTTACTTTTATTTGTTGCACCTAAAATGCATAGCACTGGAAACTATGAAAATTAAATCAGCCCGAAGACAAGAATAATTTGTTACCTTGTTACACAGAAATATCTTTGTTATCATTATGACTATAATTAGGACTGGAGCGATAGCACAGTGGGTAGGGCATTTGCCTTGCACGTGGCCAACGCTAGTTTGATTCCTCTGCCCCTCTCGGAAAGCCTGGCAAGCAACCGGAAGTATCCCACCCGCACAGCAGAGCCTGGCAAGCTACCCATGGCGTATTCGATATGCTAAAAACAGTAATAAGTCTCACAACGGAGACATTACTGGTGCCCGCCTGAGCAAATCGATGAACAACTGGACGCCAGTGCTACAGTGCTACATGACTATAATTATTGCCAAAGCCTGCTACATGCCCCCCTGCCAACCTTGGAGACCCATCCTGAACCAAAGTATGGCACCTTTAGGAGGGGTCCAGTCAACCACCTGGTGACAGATTGATTACGCTGGAACTTCCAATTGTGGGCAGAGGAGACATGTCCTCCCTAGAATAGATACATCTTCTGCATACAGACTCTCTCCCCTGCCTATGAGATTTCTTCCAACATCACTATTTATGGACTTAAGAATCCCTTATTTACATACTCATGGAACTTCGCATAATATGGCTTCTGATTAAATAATATATCCCCAAGTGCTTGTTCACTACCTGGGTATAAAGCTAGCTCTGGGAAAAGACTGGACACAGATCTTAGAAAGTAAGGAATATCCTTTGTTTTTATTTTTATTTAGTCATTTGGGCTTGGGGTCACATCCAGCTGTGCTCAGGGGTTTACTCCTGGCTGTACACTCTGGGATCACTCCTGGTGGCGCTCTGCAGACCATATGCGATGCACTTCGATCAAAGTTAGGTCAGTTATATGCAAGGCAAGCACCTCACCCGCTGTACTATCTCTCTGGTCCTCTTTTGCTTTTTTGGAGGAATAGTATAAGCTCCAGTTTGGAGTTTTAGATTAATGCAGGTCAAAAGAAACTGTTTGGAAGAGAAGAAAACTCAGTCATCCCTTGTGTTTTTTATTCTTGAAAGCCCAAATCCTCCACTTTTGCCCTTGTAGCTTTCTCCAGGCCTTGGCTTTTGTTCTCTTTCCCTGGTCTTTGCATCACTTTACATCAAAGGAGATGAAGTCTTGCTCCCTTGGAAGTGAAGAGAATTCCTAAGGATGCATGAGACGCAAAAGAAATTCCTTGCACTCATCATCACAGATTGAGACTTACCAGAGACTTAGACCCAAGCCATCCAAGTTCTAGTCCTGGTTCTGTGAATTTGAGCTTATGGTGCTTTAAAACGTCTGGAACGCCAACTTAGCTGTAGTTTCCTCATATAGGGCCTTCTACCCTCGCTGAGTTGAGCATCTCTCAGGGACCTGTGATGAGATACAGTGATGGAAGTCTATGATACACTATGCACATTGACTACATTCCTCGAAGGCAGCTAGACTGAGTGCTGAAGGCAACTCAAGTCAGGCATGATGGGGGAATGAATGAGCTCTGAGCCAAATGGCACTCACCTTCCCTCCAGATGGCAGTCATTAAAAGAGCCTGCTTAAATTGTTGTCCTTTAGAAAATGGTTTTCTCCTGCCTCACATTTGCAATTTTTACTCTAACCTTTACATTAACTTTGCTATTTCTTACTGCCATGTTTTTCTTTTCCTTTTACATAATTATAATGGGTAAAACATTAAATCCATCCATTTGGTGAATTTATTCATTCATCCTTTCAGGGACACCAATTGATTGCATATTTAAGATACTGCTGCCTGTGGGAAATAGAAAGGAAAATTTTTATTTTATTTTATTTTTTGCTTTTTGGGTCACACCTGGCGATGCTCAGGGGTTACTCCTGGCTCACAAACTCAGGAATTACTCCTGGTGGTGCTCGGGGGACCATATGGGATGCTGGGAATTGAACCCGGGTCGGCCGCGTGCAGGGCTAACATCCTACCTGCTATGCTATCACTCCAGCCCCAGAAAGAAAAAATCTTTAATTAAGTAATTCATTCCATATTTATTTGAAGATATTAGATACAAAGGGCAAAAACAATTTATTTATCTCTGTATCATCATCACCGCACTTTCATGGTTTGGCTCATCATCATCATCATCATCATCATCATCTTTGCTTATATCCAGTGAGTGTGTATTAACTATATGCTTGGTACAGAGGTAAGTGATTGTTATGCATTATCCCATCTCATCTTGACAACAAAGTTATGAAATAGGCATTGTGGTTATTGCTTTATCTAATAACCATGAAATGACTTAAGGAGGTTAAAGAGGTTAAACACCATTCATGGCTGAGAAATGATGGTCCCAGGATTCAAACAGGTTATCTGGAGTCTTGACCTTAAACAACTAAGTTGAATTAATTGCAACAATGCTGTGCCAGGTGGAAGGATCATCACATGCAAAGATTCAGAGTCAAATAGAGATGGTGTTTCCATGTTTTTTTTTTCTAGGAATGTAAGATTATTTAATATTTGAGAATTAAGCAACGTAATTCACATTAACTAGATAAATAGAAGCAAAGAGTTTGCAAGATTGTGTATTTCACTCAATAGTAGAGAAAATGCTTTACAAGTATGAGGGCATGCATGGGTTCAAACCTTGTTGATGCAAATATTATATACATTATATAATACACAATATATTATATGTAATTATGTGATAACATACATAATTTATATTATAATAATTTATATATAATATATGTACACATATAATAATATATGTAATTATATATATAATTTCCAAAATGTGAGATCAGTGGTGATTGTAAAAAAAAATCATGATTTTTTAAAATTTATTTATTTTTAATTAGTGAATCACCGTGAGGGTACAGTTACAGATTTATACACTTTTGTGTTTATGCTTCCCTCATACAAAGTTCGGGAACCCATCCCTTCACCAGTGCCCATTCTCCACCACCAGTAAACCCAGCATCCCTCCCACCCTCCCCAATCCCATCTCCCCCCACCCCGGTGTTTCCATGTTGAGTTCTCGACCAAGGTACACATAACTGCTGCATTCAGAGATGCTTGTTCCATTGAGAGCAAATGAAACATCAGGAACTAGTCCGTTTCTCATGAACATTGTCTTCGTGAAATACAGCTGCAGTCCGACATTTCCACACTCACAGTCGAAGTTGGCCAGCATTCATGCCACTTGGCTAATGTTTGGTGTTATTAGAACGATGTCATTAGTGAAGCAAAGGTGGTATAGTTGCCGACCATCTACCTTCACTCCCATTCCTTCCTATTAGAATTGTTGCCTGACCTTTCTCAAGGGTGACTATGAAGAGTTTCGGTGAAATGGCATCGCCCTGTCGAACTCCTATCTTTACATTGATGATCACTTCCTTGTAGAATGGTGAGATCCTGGCGGTGAATCCGTACTACAGCTCATGGAGGATCTTGATGTACTGAGTTTGAACGCCCTGTTTGGCTAGGGCTTCAATGACCGCTTCAGTCTCAGCAGATTCAAAGGCCTTCTTTAAATCAATGAACGTTAGACAGAGCGGCATCTTGAACTCTCATGAAACTTCGGTAAGCTTGGTCACCATGTGGATATGGTCAATTGTGCTTAATCCTTTTCGGAACCCAGCTTGCTCGTATGGTTGTCCTTCATCTAGTGTGCTGCCAATCCTATTTAGGATGACTCTAGTGAATAACGTGTGGACAATCGACAACAGGCAGATTGTTGTTGCTCACTCCCCCCATGGTTCACTACCTCATCATGGTGAGGGGCTGGCAATGGTGCCTACTGTTACCTGAAAAAAAAATGTAGGGCTGAGTTGCAGAGCATTTGGCATTTCAGAGGCAGAAACTAACCCACCTAAGGTCTCAGACTCCCAGCCTCTCTCCTTGGAGCTGAGCATCCCTCCTCTGTTCCAAGCATTGACTCCCCACTCCTTTCTAGCCACTAGATTATGTACTTTTCCTCTGGATCTTGTTAGAGCACCCAGTTTATCCATGCTATTTACATATTCTAATTACCCACTATCATTTCTCCTTAATGAATAGATGTACCTGTGTTTAGAGCACCTTGCCAGGAGTCTGCCTGTCCAGGAGTATAAGTTTCAATGGAGAAAGGGGTGCGGTGGGCTTATGTGCAGGACACGCAGGACTCAAGCATTTGGTGGCTGAGAGCCACCTTCTTAGGCCAGATAATAGTCGAAGGACAGGCAAAGGATGGAAGAACAGGAACCCAGCCCTGGGCTGGTTGGTAGTCGGTTTATTTCTCTCTCCTCCCCAGCATAGTCCCATCTCTCCCTTTACAGTGCCGTTGTAGTCGTCGTTTTGGTCATAGTCCCAGTCATCAGAGTTCCATCATCCTAGTCTCCTCATAGACCTCAAAGTTCTCTCCTTCGTTATCTCTTCTTCCTCATCTTGGTGAAGTTTCATAATCCTCTACTTCCAGTTATTGTCATCATCTGATTCTCCTAGTCCCAAAGTCTCCAAAGTCTCAGTTCTCCTTGTCTTCAATGTCTTATCTTTGACATTCTAGTCCCCAGCATCTAGTCTTCAGCATCCAGTCCTGACTTTATCGTCTCCAACATCTAGTCTTCAACATCTTCAGCATCTCCTTCCCAGAGTCTAGTCCCCTCTTATTCCTTACAGCGTAGTTATATAGAAATCATTAAAGGGATACAAAAGTGGGGTTGAACATTATCCTAGCAAAGAGAAGTAAAGTCATTCCTTTAGGAGATTAACTCAAGCACAAAATCTCATCTGAGGATTCACCACTCCAGATTACTAGAAGATCCACTCAAGGGTGGGATTCCACCCAGGGTGTATTGCTTTCTTCTTTCTTCAGCTAGTAATCCATTTAAACAGTCATAGTAAATTTAGTTCTTATAATATTTCTAGCAATGTCATTTTGTATGAGCAGAGTAAGAGATATATTAATCTTAAAGGTTGGTTCTTCCTGGGGACATCTTGCTATATATTCCAGACTACAGTCCTCAGGCCAGATTAGTCTTTCCTAACCCCACCAGGGTCCTTATTCAGTTACTTTTTTTTTTTTTTGCATCATGACAGAATTTGTCCATGACCATGCTCTTATCTTATAGTCAAGTATTATGGGGCTTGGCCTGGCCCATTTCAATGCCAGGGTAGCTCACAGCTTTTCCTGGTTTCATCCAGTCCCTCATCAGAACCCTGCTCTTGGAGTAAGGGAAACTGAGGCTTACATCAAGTAAATATAGATGCCCAGGAGTAAATATTATTTTGGAGTCAATTAACTCCCATGTTACATAGCATAGCATCAACTGTCTTTCTGTGTTTATACAAAAAGGACATTGCTTAATAAACCATGCAAATGACACAAAGGAAAGATAAAAGCAATATAGGATTATTAGTGCCTGGTGGAATTGGGTGTTGCACTGTTGTGGGAGTGGCTCAATAAACTTTAAGCTCCCCGTGGGAGGAGCAAGAACAACTCACTGTTATCCAACACAGGAGGGCTGAACATGACAGGCAAGTACTTCCATGGGGCTGGAGCAATAGTGCAACAGGAAAAACACTTTCCTTGCATGAAAAGTTGAACCCTGTTGGCTGACTAGGGTTCAATCTCCTGCAGCCCATATAGTTCCCAGAGTCCACCAGGAGTGATTCCTAAGTGAACAGCCAAGAGTAAGTCCTGCATTACTACTGGTTTTGACCACACCCCATCCTCAAAAAAGAATATTAAGGCCATTTTTTAGCCTCATTGAACTCATTCTCCACAGACATCATGATGATGTTTATTGAGTGATAAGAAGAAAAGTTCCATGCCAACTGAAAAGAAATTCCTTGTTCTTGCTGCAGTCAAATAAGTTCCATTACACCCTTAGTCATTCATGACTATTGGATTTAACACTGAGTCTGTTAAATCCAAAGTCTTCTTAATTCCCATCGCTGAATTATTTGCATAAAGGACGTTGATTCTTAGGTGCTAAGTAACTGGACAGAAAATAATGATAATGATACAGGTCAGTACCTGCGAATAGAGAGAGCCTGAGTCTGTGAGACAACTTGCCCGGGACAGCTATCTTCTCCCTGAAAAATGCTGTGCTTGATCCCAACCATCTTTCACCTGACCCATAATATAGAAATAATCATAATAATGACTTTGAAGTGTTGTTTCAAGATTTATAAATCACTGATATATCAAAGTGAAGCAGTACATACACATTAACTGATAGACTATGGATACTAGCATATTTTAAACATCAAAGTCTAGGACCAAGCCTAATGTTACTCTATCTTTCAGTAACCCATATTTTATATCACATCCCAAAAATGTTTAACTTACTCAATTAAAAGGTTGGTAAATGGTGCCTTTCCTACTATGAAGATACATGCCTGGCCATATTTTATGGTACATATTTTATAATATGTTTAATTTCTTATATATAATCTATATTTTATAAAATTCTTATTGCAGCCATATTCATTTGCAAGTGCTATGATGACATGTCAACAAAGGCTGAGTGGTTTAAAACAAGAAAGTTATTTTTTCCTAATCCCGGAAGTCAGAAGTCCAAAATCAATATCAAGAAGTGTCGGTTATTTAAGGTCTCTCCTTGATGATAGGCAAAGCACTTTCCTACTGTGTCTTCCCATAATTTTCTCTGTGTATGGTTGCTGATATCTCTTGATGTGTCCAAACTTTGTCCCTCATAAGGACACCAGTGAGATTGGATTAATGCCCACCACTACAGTTTCATTTTAAATGAATTATCTCTTTCGAGGCCCAATCTCAAAATGAAGCCACATCCCAATGTCCCCAATGTCGTGGAGAATAGGTTTCAACATGTGAATATTTAGGGGAAACAATTTAGCTCACAAACTTACTCCAGTTATTTTATATTCTACTAAGGATTCATGAATCTAGCCTATGAAATATTATTCCAGTTTTGCCTGTAGCCATGTCCTTTGGTCTCTGCTTGATTTTCTCTAGCATGTTCCTTCCCTAGGAATCCCACTGTTGTATAACCAATATATTCACCCTTAGTGAGTGCACACTTTGTGTTCAGGCCATGTGTCCAGTCCCTTTTCATCTCTGATTTATTTAGTTACCAGAAATGGCAAAGAAGTAGTTATTATATGAATGAACATTTAAGAAGATGCGATGGAGCTAGAGAGATGGTATGGGGCTAAAGACACTGTCCTGAATGCAGCCAACTCTGGTTCTATCTCTGGAACCAGAAACCACCAAGTGCAGTTCTAGAGGACCCTGAGCACCACTAGAGTGGTCCAGATAATCCAAGTATTACATCCTTAGGCTCTTACATTGAACTTGAATTGTCAGTCAAGTTGTTCAAGAATTGCCACAAAGAACCCTGATTCAGAAACACTGCTGAATAGTGTTTCAACTCCCCATGTCCTATTGTTTGCATGTGGTCCTTGGGCCACATTTTTATTCTCACTGAATTCATTCCAATCTCTCTGAACTTCATCTTCCATTATTATTACTATTCTTATAGGACATATTATATAATGTATAATAATAACATTCTAAGGATACCAGTGAAAGTGAGATATTTAAACCGGAAGTCACTATTTAGAGTTCTTTGAATGGAATAAAGAAATTTATACTAAAATGGTCTAATCGATAGGCATAAGCATCTTTGATCATCTATTTTCTAGTTTTTGTACTTAGAATTGTTAAATGTTACTGCTATGAGTTAGCATGGTTTGCAATATTGTTGATGTTTATATTTTTGTTGTTCACATTTACTGCATCTCTATTACAACCAAAGTGATGCATTTCCTGTTGCGATTGCTATATTACATCTCTGCAGAAATAAAAGGTAACTTGCAGAAAATTGATGCAATGCAAGTGAAATTTGTGTTGTAGAGTTACAACTGATTTAAATTCTGTACAATACCCCGAGTCTTACATTGTATAGCCTTTTAAATATTAACTTGTTTTGAACCTTTCAGCACATTAATTTCAGAATTCATGAATTCATCATCTGTATTTCTTTACATTGTTAAAACTCTCCATACTGAATCATTACTAATGAGTTGGATGAAATTGTTTTACAGACATTTGCTTTACATATGCATAGGAGATATGTTCTTAATTTTAAAAATCAACTTCAGCACTTGTCACAATGCATTATCTAACTAATACTCAGAATTTTAGTCTGCTCTTGGTTATCAGGTCACAGAGCAATTTGGAGAAGTTGCATGACCTGCCTGGGCCTCAGTGACATTATCTATAAATAATAGATCATTTATTTATAATAAATAAATTTAATAGGACAGATAATTTCCTTATTTAATCCAAAAGTTGGCTCTCCCAAGGTTTTGTGGCAGGGAATAGAGTTAAGAAGAAAGAGTGTTTAAAGAAAGCACATAACATTTTGTAGGTGAGATGCTAAGAGTTAAAGGTTTAATAATGTTCTCAAAGTCACAAAATCTCTGCCTCCTATATGAGCTCAGTAGCTCTCAGTATCTGCTCATAGATGCAGATGCACAGAAGTAACTTCTAAGAAGCTCATTCTTAGGTTCTTGCTTAAAGAAAAGAGCAGTGTGTGGTTTCATGTGTTAATTCGATTCCTGGCCTCACTAAACGCTAGTTTTGAATTCTGGATAACTTGCTAAGTGTCTGCATCTCAGTTCCCTGACATGGGAAATGAGAATGAAAATCTGTTCTTTATAATATGACTTTCAAATGACAAAAGAAACATAAAGTACAATATAGTAGTAGTTCTATAAATGTCAGTTTGTTTGTCACCTCTTTAAGTAAACTAAAAAGGAAACTTAGTGTAGCGTCAAAGCAGAACAAAGTTCAGCTCTTGCCTCTGTCTCTAACTTACTGTGACCTAGGGCAATTTTTTCAGTCTCCTTGTTTCTTTTTCTTTCCACAAGTAAAGCTGAAGTGTTGGTACTACTTCTAAATTTTGTTCTTAAGATTGCAAGAATTCTGAGCACAGAGTGCCTCAATATAAATGCTAGTTCTATTTTTCCTATTGTTAATTGATGATAAAGGCAGTCAGGCAGAGTGAAGGTCAAAGAGAGACACTACAAAGATGTGTATAGAAAAACTTGAAAAGAATCTGCCTTAAAAACAGGACTAATACTAACAGAAATTGTGACCAAGGGTGTACATTTCAACTTTCCAATTATTAGCTCAAGCGAACAGCATTACAGGATAAAAGAGTTCTGCTTAATCAAGAAATTGCATGAATCATAATTTTGAAAAATGTTAATGGGGAGTATTATGTATTTATATACAGTTCTGAAAGATTTATGCTAGTCTTAATAGCTGGAGATGTCCTTCAATATTTCCATCTGCCTTGGAATAGGTCTAATATGATAATAAACAGGAAATTGTCTGGGCTAAAGGACATGCAGTTCTGTTTTGAGCCATAAAATAGACAAGGATGCTGACATAGCATATTAATTAGCTGATCCTTTCCTTTCCAAATGAAGAGCTCAGTTTTATATTACTTGCATGGGTAAAAAACCTGGCATTGTAGTTTGGGGATCTTGCTCACTAAATACTTGGAAAGCATCTATGAGTTTCTAGGATCTAGATTTGGCAAGGAGTGTAGCAAGACATAACCTAAACCATGGAAAATTTCTCACTATCTGGGAAGGTGATGGAGAAAGTTAAAACTAGAGTAAAAATAACTGCAGAAAGGTCTTCCATAAATACATGTGCTTTTCCAAACTATGCTCTATGATTTTATCTTGCTGTTATTTGGAATCTTGTGAGCCACATCTTTCCTTTTTTTTTTCAGACAGAGGCTGAGATCATTTTCCCCTACTCTCCTAATTATGGTATGTATTTAAAAACTCATTCAGGGGGCACAGAGATATTACTATAGCGGTAAGCACTTGCCTTAATGCACCCAACCCACATTCAATCCCAGCATCACATATAGTTTTCTGAGCACCACCAGAAATGATCTCAGAACACAGAGCCAAAAGTAAACCTTGAACACAGCGTGCTCCACAATCAAACAAACAAATTTTAAAGTACATTCATTTCATGAAGTGTATTGTGTAATTGCTAGTAGAATATTCTCCGTCTGGAGTATTTCTGAAGGAATTAACTTGAGATACTAAGATTCAAAGAGGTTCTTTATTGCATTATTTGTAAATTAAAAAATCTCATTGAATAATTAAACGAGTGAATGTTTACTGCATAGTATGATAAGCATTAATAGAGAAATAGACACAAAATTCTATAAATGGTAAAAACTATAAATCGTGGGGGTTTTGAATTGCAAAAAAATTTTAGAGTGGAATAATTTCAAAAAATGTGCTCTCAATATGAGAAAGAAATGATCAGTGAAAAGTAAAGGGACTAGCAAAGTCTTCATTTGGACTATGAAATTCGATGTTATTAGTAGGAAAATACTAAAAGGAGGTATGATGCCTTCTGGTCTTGTTGGTATTATCTGGGTGACCTTGAACCCATGTAGACTTACCATTGAACCTCTCTATGTTTGCTCACATTTAAATGACAGGCTTGTAATAATACCTTGTATTGGTTAATTTTCATTGTTTGGGTGGTACAGTGTCTTCCTACAGCAGAGCATCAAGACTGAAGGAAGTCTTGTGGTTTATTCCTACAATGTACCCATAATTTAGTTAAGGTATAGAACATAAAGAAGTTCTTCCCAAGGGCATAAACTTTTCTCTAAATATCAGGTTCTGGACCTCAGCAGAAGAGGGGAAATAGAGGCAATTAAAAAAGTGCCACTAATCAACATGCATAGTATCAGGCTAAGTGAAATGAGTCAGAAAGAGAGAGACAGACATAGAAAGATAGCGCTCATCTGTGGAATATAAAATAACAGAGTAGGAGACTAATATCCAAGAATAGTAGAAATAAGTACCAGTAGATTGTCTCCATGGCATGGAAGCTGGTCTCACATCCTGGGGAAACAGGCAGCTCAGATAGAGAAGGGAACACCAAGTAAAATGTGGTTGGAGATCCCGCCTGGGAAGGGAGATTCGTGCTGAAAGTAGACTAGAGACTGAACACAATGGCCACTCAATACCCCTATTGCAAACAACAACACCCAATTGGAGCGAGAGAACAAAAGGGAATGCCCTGCCACAGAGGCAGGGTGGAGTGGGGGGGAGATGGGATTGAGGGGTGGGAGGGATACTGGGCTTATTGGTGGTGGAGAATGGGCACTGGTGGAGGAATGTGTTTTCGAACATTGTATGAGGGAAAAACAAGCTCCAAAATGTGTGAATCTGTATCTGTACCCTCTTGGTGATTCACTAATTAAAAAATAAAATAATTTTTTTAAAAAAGTGCCACTAGTAGAAAAACTGATGGCAGAAAATAATCAGTCTTGGTCTTAAAATAGTTAACTGTAACTTTGATTTTAAGCAAACCTTTGCCCACTTTATTTATAAATTATACTAGCTTATTAAAAGATATATTGCAGCTTTTTCTGGTTACTGAGGCACCTGGCACCATGAGCAGCAAAGTGTCCCTTGACACCCTATACGAGGTGGTGTGGGATGTCCTTTGTGGGAACCATCCCAAGCACCGAGAGTTCCTCAAGGTGGTGGAACTGCAGGTCAGCCTCAAGAACTATAACCCACAGAAGGACAAGCACTTCTCGGACACCATCAGGTTCAAGTCCACCTCTCACCCCAAGTTTACATGTGTGTTTTGGGGGACCAGTGCCACTGAGATGAGGCCAACGCTGTGGATATCCCCCAAATGCACATTGAAGAAACTCAATAAGAATCAGAAGCTGGTGAAGAAGCTGGCCAAGAATTATGATTCTTTTCTGGCTTCAGAGTCTCTAATTAAGCAGATTCTCCAGAATCTTGGTCCCTGTATTGAATAAGGCTGCCAAGTTTCCTTCTCTGCTGACCCACAACAAAAACATGGTGGCCAAGATTGATGAAGTGAAGTCCACAATCAAGTTCCAGATGAATGTGCTGTGTTTGGCGGTGGCTGTCAGTCACGTGAAGATGACAGACGAAGAGCTTGTCTATAAACATGCACTTGACTGTTAATTTCCTGGTGTTATTGCTCAAGAAGAGCTTTGCAGAATGTCTGGGCCTTATACATCAAGAGTATCATACATCAAGAGTACAGGAGAGCCCCAGTGCCTGTTCTAGGCACCACTGAATAAACCAAGTACTTCCATGAAAATAAAAAAAAAGTTATGTTGCTTCAAACATTAAGGTTTACCAAGAAAAATTAACATCTGCCAAAGCTTTTCTTTCTTCCACTCAAAGGAAAATGCTTTTCCTTATTTCCACTGTTGGGCCATCTTCTACAAGGTACAACCAATGGAGTTTATAAAAATGTAAATGCGATTGTGTCCAGCACCCTGCCACCTTTAATACCTGTGTTTAAATGTGTTCACTCGGTCACCAGTTCCAATAAGATCAAGACCTCTGTCCTCAACTCCACCTCTCTCCTCCAGCTTCCCCTGCCATCTTTTCCCTCTGTATTTACCCAAGTCTGTACTCTTGTAAATATATTGGGCTACTGCTAAATCCTACCTTGATTTATGCTCTCCTTTTGCCCTTGAATAGAATTTCTTACCTGGCTCATCATGCAAATATCTACTCATCTTTCCGGTCTCAGCTGAGCATCATGTTCTCTTTGAAACCTTCTCTGACCTCTCTTGCCCTGCTAGTTTGCTGCATTTCTCCTTTGTAATTTCTCCTAATTAAAATGTGCCAGCACAGGCTGCTCTTCCATCAAAAAATAAATTCAATCTATTCATTTTTCTACTTGTCTAGCCCCCAATACAGACTAAAAGACCCTTCATAACAGAAAGTGGGCTTTCAGAGCTTAGTATCTTCAATACCCATCATGATATTATATTTTTTATTGTTTCGGGGACACACCTGGCTATGTTTAGGGCTTACTTCTGACTCTGTGCTCAAGGACCACTCCTGGTGAGGTTCAGGAGACTATATATGGTAACAGGACTCAAGCTTAGGTCAGTCACATATAAAGCAAGTGCCTTACCCACTGTACTATCTCTCTGACCAATATTATTTTTTAATAATTTATTTATTTTTAATTAGTGAATCAACGTGAGGGTACAGCTACAGATTTATACATTTTTGTGCTCATGTTTCCCCCATATAAGGTTCGAGAACCCATCCCTTCACCAGTGCCCATTCTCCACCACCAGTAAACCCAGCATCTCTCCCACCCTCCCCATTCCCGTCTTCCCCCACCCCACACTGCTACTATGGCAGGGTATTCCCTTTTGATCTCTCTCTCTGATTAGGTGTTGTGGTTTGCAATAAAGGTGTTGAGTGGCCATTGTGTTCAGTCTCTAGTCTATATTCGGCCCGCATCACCCTTCCTCCACATGACCTCCGACTACATTTTACTTGGTGTTTCCTTCTCTGAGTTGCCCAGAATGAGAGACCAGCCTCCAAGACATGGAGACAACCTCCTGGTACTTATTTCTACTAATCTTGGGTATTAGTCTTATAGTCTATTATTCTATATTCCACAGATGAGTGCAATCTTTCTATGTCTTTCTCTCTCTTTCTGACTCATTTCACTTAGCATGATACTTTCCATGCTGATCCACTTATATGCAAACGTTATGACCTCATTTTTTCTAACAGCTGCATAGTATTCCATGGCATAGATGTACCAGAGTTTCTTCAACCAGTCATCTGTTCTAGGGCACTCGGGTTTTTTCCAGATTCTGGCTATTGTAAACAGTGCTGCGATGAACATATAAGTGCAGATGTCATTTCAACTATACTTTTTGGCTTTTCTGGGATATATTCCCAGCAGTGGTATTGCTGGGTCAAATGGGAGCTCAACCTCTAATTTTTTGAGAATCGTCCATATTGTTTTCCAAAAGGGCTGAACTAGTCGGCATTCCCACCAGCAGTGTAGAAGGATCCCTTTCTCCCCACATCCTCTCCAACAGCAGTTGCTTTTGTTCTTTTGGATGTGTGCTAGCCTCTGTGGTGTGAGGTGGTATCTCGTGGTTGTTTTGACCTGCATTGACCAATATTATTTTTACATTGACTCATTTAGCACAAATTTATTAAGTCCATTTAAAATGATCTGCACTTTATTAGGCATTGGTAGGCCTACAATACAGTAGCAGAGACTGTTGTTTGTCATAATCAACTACTTTCATAGTGGTAGGTAGGTACATAGTCAGGCAACTACAGCATGCATTTTGGGGCCTGAAAGATAGTACAGAGGGCTTTATTTTTCATGCACCTGACCTGGGTTCAATCAATGGCACCTCGTATGGTTTCCCGAGGTTTGTCAGTAATAATCCCCAAGTACAGAACCAGAAGTAAGCCCTGAACACTCCTGGGTATGCCCCCTCCACAAAATAAAATGCATTTGGCAACTTCTCTTGCTGTTAATATGGTTATATGATCATGTGAACTCATCCTAATGGGATGTGAATTGAAGTTTTGTGTTTATTCTCCGGGTTATGGTCTTAAGAGAAAGGGAATTTTTATTTGACTTTTCCCTTCTTCTGCTGTTCTGACGTAAGAGCAGAAGTGGCAACAGTTCTTGTGGATCATAAGATGAAAGTGACATGTTGAGAACAATGGCAGGAGAACATGTTAAAGCAGCAAATTTCTCCTCTATGGTAGTTCTTCACACCGTCTCCAGATTGACTCTAGACTGGTGAGCAAATTAAATCAAAGGTAGCCTGTTTAAACCAACATATTGAGAGACACATCTTGGTCTTGTTTGGATAGCTTTGGCAAAATACCCTATACTCAGTGACTGAAAAATAATAGGATACATTTCTCACAGTCATAAAGACTGAAAAGCAAGGAAGAAAGTGCTGACTGATTCATGGTACTATGAGATCCCAATTTCTCGTTATAAGAGGACCAGCTTTTGGCCATGTTCATTTGGTATGAAAGGGGCAAGAGAACTATCTGGCATGACTTTTATAAAGACAGTAATCCCATTCATTTGGGGTTCACCTTCACAGCCTTATTAAGTCTCAAAATCCCCATCCTTTAATATCATCACATTGGAGGAATGGTTCAGTGTATACATATGTGGGTGAGACAGGAAGATACACAGAGCCCCACTCATGCCAGGGCCTCTTGGTACAGTACCCTCCCTCCCTGAGCTCTAGTTTGCTCATGTCAGTGGTTGTCTAGGGCAGACATGGCTTTCTTATGATTCAGCTTGCTTAGTATAGACTCTGAGGACACGCCTTAACAAATGAGCAAGCGAGTGAGTGAATGCCTACCTTAGAGGCAGCTAGGAAAAGTAATACAAAATCATTTTAGCAATGTGTTATGATCAGCAGTGTATCCTATGCTGTGAGGCTGTTCGGAATCTGCAGTTCCGGCAGTGGATAGACCTAGCTTCCTCACTCCATCTGCCTTTTGCTGATTGCACAGTCACTGTGATCTTTCATTCTCCTTTTACAGAGAGCCGGTCTGGGTACCTTCTCAGCCTTTCCCCATACCATAGCTCTAATTCCACTCCTCATTATCTCTTGCCTAGACCACAGTACTAGTTACTGAGCTGGCCTCGCCACCCTCCGGTATTTCCCCAGAGCTGTTGCCATGGCAATCTTCCCCTGGCACGATGCTGATCAAAACCTTTGAGGGCTCCCCATTGCCTTCAGGTAAAAGGCCAACCTCCTTAAATTAGCTCCAAGCTTGGGCTCACCCCACCCTTCCTGCCTCATCTCCCACTCATTTCACAATCCTCTGTCACACTTCACATTTCCTTTCTTCATGTTTTTCTTTAATTTTTTTTTGTTGTTAAATTCTAAGCTGGTCCCTTTTCCTGGAATGCCTTCTCTATCTAGCCTCACTTATATCCATCTCTGACTATTAGCATCCCACCAAGCTCAGAAAAAATTCATTTTCATTTATGAATTTTTTTCTATTTTATGGTCAAAAGGATTTTGTTGTTTGGGTTACATCTGGTGATGTACAGGGGTTACTCCTAGTTCTTCACTCAGGAATTACCCCTGGCTGTGCTCAGGGGACCATATGGGATGCTGGTAATCAAACCTGGGTTGGCTGCATGCAAGGAAAATGCCCTACCCGCTCTGCTATCACTCCAGCCCCAGTCAAAAGGGTTCTCTCCGTGGACATATTCAGACTTCTGTATTACTAATAGAGCATTTACCACATTTCATTATTGTCAGGGTTGGAGCGATATCACAGCCGTTGGGCATTCGCCTTTCATGCGGCCGACCCGAGTTCGATTCCTCCACCCCTCCCGGAGAGCCCGGCAAGCTACCGAGAGTATTTAGCCCGCTCGACAGAGCCTGGCAAGCTACCTGTGCATATTGGATATGCCAAAAACAGTAACAATAAGTCTCTCTCAATGAGAGACAAGACCGGTGCCTGCTCGAACAAATCAATGAGCAATGGGATGACAGTGATTGACATTATTGTCAGATGTAGGGTCGAGGTAATAGGTAGTTAATACTAGTTCTGATATCAACAGCAACATTAATAGCGTCAAACTAGTTGATATGCCACGTCTTCTTCAAAGTGCTTTAGCAACAGTAAGGCAAATTTTAATGAATTTTAACAAATTACTTTTTCCCTGGGAGCCTATATATCTTTAAGATTCTCAATTGATGTGTTGAGATACTGTTAAGATACTGGAGAGCATTCAGGCTATTTTCAAAGAGTCCTCACTATGTGCCTATGTACTATCATAGCTACATCATTGTATCACTGTATCACTGTCATTCCGTTGATCATAGATTTGCTCAAGCGGGCACCAGTAAAGTATCCATTCATCCTAGCCCTGAGATAGAATGCAGCCTCTCTTTACTCATTCTTCCCAGTGGTGCCACATTGGAGGCTCTTTCAGGATAAGGGGACCATCATTGTTAATGTATTGGGGATATTAAATATGCCATGAAGACCTTGCTAGGCTCTGCCGTATGGGCAGGATGCTCTCAGTAACTTGCCAGGTTCTCTGAGAAGGAGAACTAGGCTGTAAGAGTTCACATCATACCTGCATACCTGTAGTAAATTATTCCCTCAAGGTTAGGATATTTTTTTGGTCAAAGCAGTTTAGGTCTCTGGGCAAACAAAAATTCACACAAGAAACAATAGAATAGAATAGATAACAGGGCCAGCAAAAAATCACTCATGAAAGAATATAATAGAACAAAAGTTTGAGAGATTACACAGCAGATAGGTTGTTACTGTCTTGCACACAGCCAACCCAGTTTTGATCCCAGGCATCTCATATGGTTCTCCAAGCCTGCCAGGAGTGATCCCTGAGCACAGTGTGTGTAACCCAAAAACTTTTTAAAAAAGAAGAAGAAAAACATTAAGGTTTTTAAGATGCAGAGAACAACACAGGCAAAAATAGAATGGGAAATTGTCACTACTTTATACTTTAAGGGTGCCTGATGATTGGCTTTGTGAAACCCCATCTTCCATTCTTCATGCACTTCCTGAGTTTTGCTGTACTTACTAACTGTACAGAATTTCTTTCTGTCAACTTAAATAGCATCTCACATGCTGGGAGCCATGGTGGAAGATGCGAGATTGTACTAAATAAATGGCAGACTGTGAGCTCACTGATGAATACCCAGATGACCCTGAAGCTTGGACAGACATTATGATTTTGCTGTTTTCTTATGTATTTGTCTCATTCTTTGCAACCAACCCCCACTGGACAGAGGTCAAAAGTGCCAACCAATTTGCTTTATTGTGATATAGTGCCTGCACAAACCTACACACACTGCGTGCTATCCACTTCATTGCAGAGCCGTAGCTTATACGGATTCAATTTATGACTTCTCATTTATTTGCCTGTGCTTTGCAGATACCTACAAAGGTTTGCTTTCGTTGAAATTTCTGCTTTGTCTTAGATGCCAAAGTCCTAGTTGTGCTTTGCCCACTATCTCCCAATGTGTAGCTGAGAGGCTGCGGGAAGGAGTGTGGGCTGCCCACTAATACTTCCCTTCTTCATTATTGCGTAAGTAAAAGCAACAGTAAGTATTAAACAAAATGGACATTCACATACCTCTCTTGCTGCTCCATAAAGACGTCAAACCACAGATAAACCAGTGACGTAGCAGCAAGTCTAATGGAAACCAAATGTCTTTTCTTCTCCTGATCCTTTTCTCTCCATCCTTCCCAGGGTGAGAGGACAAATCCTCAGGAAACATCCAAATGCGGAAACACTTCCATGAGGGCTGAATAATGGAAGGAGCACAATCCCTCCCTCACCACTTGCATTAAGATTGAGACATGAAAAAAATTAACTTCTGCATGTTAGACATGTTAAAGTTACTGTATTCAATCTCTATTATAGCCCCTGACACTAGATAGTCCCGAGCAGGCATGGTGGGAGTCAGATGAACCATATGAATTGCATTGCCATGTAGCTGAGTCACCTCATAAATCCTGGTGTCCCAGTGCCCCCCTGCCCCTTCTGTCAGCTGAGATGCCCATGGCACCCAGGCAGCAGGGTCACTGTGAGTATAAATCAGAACATGCATGAAAGTTGCTCAACACAGTGCTTGGCACACACTGAAAGTGCAGTACGGTTTACTGATCATTGTTGCAAGTCAGCAAAAGTCACAGCTTTTAAGATACCTACTCCCCCATATCGAGTTGGGGTGTTGCTCTGCTCTTGAAATTGATGATGCTATGATCTCATTCTCCCGAATTTATAGCGCCTGCTGCACGAATATGTTTCTTCCCAGTCCCTCCCACTGATATCATCATTGACCTCCTCCCTTTGCCCGTGCAGAGCATGAAATGACTCATGCCGGTCTCAGCAGGAGAGTAGAGAGAAAAGTCACATGCTGTCACTATATCGCTGTACTGAGCTGGCTGAGGGACCCGCAGGGCATAGTCTGTGCTCCCAAGGAGGTCAGGACAGAAACATATCTTTTCTGAGCATCTCCCATGTTCTAGAACTCTCCAGACACCCTGTATACCATATATTCCTTTCTCCCCTCTGAGGTTAGTGCTCCTTGTCCAGTTGTACAGGTGTTAAAATAAAGAACCGGTGATGTGAAATAACTGGCCCAGGGTTACAGTGTTGGGCAATGAAAGTCAGGATAAAACAGTGCAAAAAGATGACAGAGTGTATCTAACTAGACTGGCTTGTATATGAGGATGGAAGAATATCAACTTGAAAAATTAATTTCTTTGGACTTTAAGGGTAATTCCTTTTGAATATATCTTCCCTGTTCTTTTTGCAATGATGCCCCAAGAGTTTCCATTATAATGGAACTCCCAATTTATACCTCCAGGACCAACTAATTACTATCTCCTTACCCACTTCTCAGGTCATTTTGCTCTTAAGATGTATTTGGGTTTAGATAAAACTCAGGTTTTAGGAATGGTATTTTATTATATGAATTAAAAAGTAGTGTTGGGGCTAGAGAGATAGTACAGTGCATAGGCCTTTTGCCTTGCATGCAGCCCACCCAGTTCAATTTCCTAGCACTACATATGGCCCCCTGAGCCTGTCCAAAGTGGTCCCTTAGCACAGAGCTAGGAATAAGTCATAAGCATAGCTGGGTGTGCCAACCCCCACCCCTCAAAAAAAAAAGCATGTTGTACTAATTGTATATCTGTGAAAAAGTGTCCTGTGGAATTTAGTGCTGCTAAGGTCCCCTGGTTTGTTAGTTTTTTACCTAGCACCCAGGAGTGGAGATGACAGGTCTATGTAAAGGAAAAACAGGGATACTGGGTTCAGAGAAGTAACACAGACAAGGAGTTGTGCTCCTGGCCCCCTTTGCTATAAAAGAAGCTCAGATATTATATGATTAATAAACTGAAATTTACTAAAGACCCTATTAAGGAGAAATCACCTCTCTAGCAAAATAATAAAACTATTCTGGCATATTAGAAAAATCACTATAGGTATAGGACGACCCCTTGATTCTAAGCTTTGATTCTCGGAGTTCTTGGGAAAATTTCCTTGCTGTCCTTACCTGTCCTCATAATTCCAATTTCTCCATTTTAAAAATATATTAAGAACAATTCTTAATTTGGAGGGAAATGGAGGTAATACATGGTTGTCATTCAGAAATTTTGTGAGCCAACCTGATTCTCACTAGTATGATGAGCTATGGGGAAAGAGTAACTAGAGGAACACATAAGTTATCCAGTTAAGATTAATTTACATTAACATTTCTAAAAGCATTTTCTTAGCAATGACATGCTTATTAATAATGTGATTTCTGAACTGAATTGAGAGCTACTACATCAACACTTCTTAGAGCAAACTTGGGATCTCTGAATTCATGTCTTATTTTTCATTTTTTAATTTTTACAATGATTAAATTAAAGTTAAAATTTCATTTTACATCCAATACATATTAGATATGATCATTGTAAACCAATATCTGTAGATAATAAATTAAGTTACCCTCTAAAATTCCAATTATACCATTGACCACATTTTCTTTGGATTCCATCAAATCTACATTTAAAATGAGGCACTCAGGTAATTCTTATGCATGTGGATGCAGAATATTTCTCATCTTAAGTGATAAAATTGTTGGTATCTATGTAATCTATAAATGATACAAATTGAAAAGACTCCCATCACCAAAAGTTAGAAGGAAGTAGAGCAATCATGCACAACTGAGAGAGAAATTTTATTTTGTGTGTGTGTGTATATGTGTTTATTTGGGGGAGGAGACCACACCTATCAATACTCAGGATAGGTGTCTGTGCTCAGGGGTCTGTGCTCAGGGATCATTGCTGTGGTTGCTCAGGGGACCATATACACTGCCCGTATACCATATATACTACCATATATCAAACTGAAGTTGCCTGTGTGCAAGACAAGGACCTAACCCCTGTACTATATCTCTGGTTTCTAATAGAAGGTGTATGAAATGATACAGTGGCTTTGCAAAATTGTTCAGCAATAACTACTAAAGACTTGTTGTTACTGTTTTTGGCATATTGAATACACCATGGGTAGCTTGCCAGTCTCGGCCGTGCTGGTGTGATACTCTCGGCAGCTTGCCGGGCTTTGTCATCTCACAATGGAGACATTACTGGTGCCCGCTTGAGCAAAATCGATGAGCAACGGGATGACAGTGACAGTGATAGTGACAGTGAACTACTGAAGCTCAATGTGCATAGTTTTTACAGACTTGCAATTATATCCCAGGTATACACTTCACAAAAATGAGTGCATCTGTCTACAAAAAGACACAAAAATGTTCTGAGTAGCTTTATTCATTACTCCAAACTATAAATAACTCAGATAATCATCAACAAATGAATGGATAAATAAAAATACATTGGCATTGTGAGGAAATATTTTATGAGTCTTGGAAAAGAATCACAGATACTCTGGGTGTTCTTCTAGTTCAATGTTTGCTGTTATTCAGATGGTCTCACAGTGATATTTTTTCACTTATGGAGTCATACCTGGAGATGCTCAGGCCTGGAGATGTCCTGGCCCTGCACTCTGGAATTACTCTGGGCATTGCTCGTGGGACCATATGGGATGCCAGGGATTGGACCAGGGTTAGCCATGTGCAAGACAAACGCCTCATCTGCTGTACTATCACTCCAGCCCTACCCCACAATGGTTTTCTGAGTATCTAGGCTATTTACCTTTCTTTTTATTAACATGATGACTACATCTCTGGAGGGATAGAGGTTAAATTATGGAAAACTAACAGCAAGGCAAATATTTCTTGTCCTTCGCAATTAAATTGATTTCTGTGCATAGCAACACCAAAAAATTCAATCTGGTAGAGAATATCAATCTCAGTAAGTTAAATTCTCACTGGAACCTGTTTTTAATGCTGTACTGATTCACTCATTAATTAATGAATTGAATGTAATGTTAAATACATACTAAAGTTATGTTTGTGCGAAGTCAAATCTATAACTTTGGGAAGTGATCGTTTAGATGCAAAATCAGTAACTACACTATAATATGACAAATAAACTATAGCTGTACATGGAAACATGGACAAATCTCACAGATCTTAAGTTGATGAAAATAAAATGAACACAGCATGCCATATGATTCCATTTACACAAAGGGTAAGGTTGGGAGAAATAATTTCAGTGGTTGCTTTCACAGTTTTTGATGGTTCTTCTGATGGGTAGGTATGGAGGTGTAATGACCAGCAATGAGCAATGGATAAAATAATTATTTATATTGATCTTGGCAGTGATTACACAAAGGTAGACAGTTTAAAAATGCCATCCAAGGACTGGAGTGATAGCACAGCAGGTAGGGCATTTGCCTTGCATGCACCCGACCCGAGTTCGATTCCCAGCGTCCCATATGGTCTCCCGAGCACCGCCAGGAATGATTCCTGAGTGCAAAACCAGGACTAACCCCTGAGCATCGCCGGGTGTGACCCAAAAATCAAAAAACAAACAAAAATGACATCCAGATGTACATTAAAGATGTTCTCAGATCTCTAGATAAAAATTCCAACATCCCTAATAAATTAAAGGATGGTACTTTAACCTCTAAGCAATGGCATTGACTTGAAACTCTTATAACTAGATTCACCAGCCTGGGAGCCTCGGATGGTGTGGGATGGTACCAAGAAATATTCCATGGCTGATCAATTTTCATCAAGGCTGCTGCAAAACAACATCGTTCTGACCCAGCCTTCTCCTGAACCACGACTGGTAATACACTTTGTCACTCTAACAACTTCATTAAAGTAGCTGAGGGCAGAAATAACCCCAGGTCCAGAAAGCTGGAAGCAGATAGATGCTACTTATTTTAAAGCTCAGCAAAATGTATTTTAAGGAAGCCCAAAAGAGCTTTACAAGGAAAGTCTGTCAAAATTTGTGGCAAGCATCCATCTCTGATATGGCCTTATACATCTTTTATATGAAATAAAAATCAAAACATAAACTTGCCTAGTAAGAAAATTTCAACAAAGTCCTGAGTCTAATTTGCTTGTGTCTGCCCTTGGCTCTCTCTAAAACATCTATAGTAAGTGATGGTCCAGCTTATATTAGCAATAAGAGAGCTCTGAACTTCTCGGTATTGACAACTAGAACTTTCCAAGGACTTGCTAACTTTATTTCATGCCATCCTCCAAGCAGCCTTCTGAAGTAGATACTGTTAGTATCACCATTTCACAGATGAAGCAGCAAGCTGAGAGATGGAATGATGCCCAGGGCCACACAGATGGTGAGTGCCAGAGCCAGCATTCAAAGTCAGCTCTGCCATCTAAGGCCAGGCTATGTCAACCCTTCCTCTGGGGACTCCTTCCAAGGTAAGGTGGTTCCACTCTTGGACAGTTCTGAGAATTATAAAAACAAAAAGTCCTGATAATAAGAATAATCTGCCTACTAATGTTCTTACCTCCATAGTCTCTACTAAGTCATTCATCCCACTCTTCTCAGAGCCACACAGAACCGTCTATTTCTTTCTACTTAAAAATCTAAACCTTCCTAGAAAACCAAGCAAACTGACGACTCTACTTTTTTAGTGCATTCTAAAGGTGTAGTCTGATGCATAAATTTTCTTTTCTTTAGAAGGTTTATCCTGCCTGGCTGCCATATTAATAAAAGTTCTTATTGCAAGCACAGAAACAGCATTCTAACTGGCTTAAGCAAAAGGGGCTACTTACTTGATAGATAAGATACATAGAAATACAAAGTCTTTGCACTGATTTGTGGAGTATAAAATAACATCACATGAGGCTGACACCCAAGGACAGTAGATACAAAGGCCAGGAGGATTGCCCCATAGCTGGAAGACTGCTTCATGAGCGGAGGGGAGAAGGGATCACTAAGAAAATGATGGCTGGAGGAACCAGTTGGAGTGGGAGATGCATGCTGAAAGTAGAAAATGGACCAAACATGATGACCTCTTAGTGTCTGTGTTGCAAGCCATAATGCCCAAAAGTAGAGAGAGAGTATGGGGAATATTGTCTGCCATAGAGGCAGGGGGGTACGTGGGAAAGGAGGGGTATACCCGGGATATTGGTGGTGGGGAATGTACACTGGTGGAGGGATGGGTGTTTTATCATTGTGAGATTGTAGCCCAAACATGAAAGCTTGTAACTATCTCAGGGTGATTCAATAATTTTTTTTAAAAAAAGTTAAAAAAAAGAAATACAAAGTCTAGGATTTCTAAGTATAGGAGAGTCCAGGAGTGCCAAAATGGTTAACAAGTTCGTTTATCTCTTCTCAACTCAGTTTATTTCCCCTACTCCTTCTACTCTCACTTGAGCTATCCAGGATTTATTCTCCTGCCTAGTGACCATGCAACAGTGACCCTATTATGGAGGAAGTGAGAAGAGAAGGTCCAAATAATCAAGACTTACAATTAGTCCCTTGTTTGCCTATGCAACTCATTTGGTCATTCTACAAAATCTCACTTGCATAGGGCATAAGCAATCAGATGCAGAAGTATTTAAAAGACAGGAATATAGAAAATATATATTCAGCTGGAACATATATAAACTCAGCTCTCTGTAGAAAGGTGATGAGTTGAGGTTTCTGTTCCATATATGGAAGTTGCTATTGCTGGCACCATATTGTCCCCAGTATGTTGCTGCTGATTCCATTGAAGAGTCAAACAGCAAAGAATGTATATATGTGCTCTGTAAACAAAGAACTTATAACATTGAAAGTATCTCTCATTATCTTCAAGAACCTGAAGTTAGTCAGGGTCGCTAAAACAACCTAACTTTCTAAGTACATGGGCTTTTCGTTTGGTACCCCGCACTGTCCAGGTCTCCTGAGCACTGCCAGGAATGATCCCTGCACACAGAGAGAGGAGTAAGTCCTGAGCACAGGTCGGTGTGACTCAATTCCCTGTCCTCAAATACATGGAGTTTCAATAAATTTAACCAAGTCAGTCTCACATTTCTGTGAGCCTGGGAAAAACTCTATCAGTTAAACAGGCATTGCTCTCTGGATTACTTGTGAACCTTTGGATTTAAAGGGAGGCATGACTGAGCTTATTGTAAAGAAGAGGTATTTGCTGAAAGGGAAATCCTCAGGATATTATTAGGAAGAAAAAATTTGGCCACAGCTCTGCAGAGGACAGTGGCTGACCATGCATTTCTGCTCAATGGGTCTCCTACAATTAGAACACCCCAGCAGGTGAGCATGGTGTTCAAGCCTTTGATGACGTATAGAGCTGGCCTCCTTTCCAATTTCCATTTCTCCTCTTACATTCTTCGCAAACTCAAACCAGACTGTCCCTAAGGCTTGGGCTATAATTTCTAACCTTCTATTTTGTTTTAAATAGTTTTCCAATTCACTTAAAGAAAATCTTTGTGCTTTCCAAGGCTGTGCCCTGCAAAATTTGTGTCTCAACAAAACCCTAGACTCAGGTGATAATAGCCACTTTATTAGTAACAATTTACCTGGTACAGTCTTTTCTGAGGGGCAGCAGTCACTGAAATATATTCACTTATGACATATTTGTCTCATCTCCATCGGATAAGGGTTCCTCGATACCAGGGCTTATATTTTTATCTTTTTTTTAATTTTTTGCTTTTTCCTCATCTTTGACAGAGTTCCCAGCATTCATTGAATGAAGAAAGGCATCTGTGGCAATGAATAGAAACTGTTTATTGCCTCCCCATAGCCATCACTACTTTCTCAATGTTAGGAGCTCAATTTTATTTAATGCGGTAATGCACCCAGTTAAAACACAAGATTTCTAATCTCCCATGGATATAAGTAAAACGTGCATGATGAAAAGGGGACATTTGAATTTTGGACTGGAGGAGCTTCTTAGAAAATTGTTTCAACTTGCTGAGTAAAACAAAATAATTAATTAATTGATTAATATTTTTCTTCTATAGGTGCCCCAGCTGAATACAGAGAGTGGGTACTTAATGTTGGACTTCGACATCTTCCACACTTCCAAATGTTTCATGTTAAGTTTCATCTTCAGAATAGAAGTTCTTCATGAAAGAACAAAGGTGGGTCTGACAGACAAGCAGTTAGTTCCCTGAAGAAAGTATAAAATTGTTACTCCAGCCTAGGATTACATGCTTCTGACATTTCTTAAATGAGAGAAAAGTAAATGTCTATCATTCTTTACTCTGCTGTCATTTTATGTTCTTCTGTGTGTGTCTTATATACAATGCATTATATATACATTGCACTATATATAATGGGCGTGCTATATACAATTACTTTTAGTTGATAATCCATGACCTGTTCAAATTAAGAAAATAGTGTATTGGGGTACTTGTGCTTAAAATAGGAAATTAGATGGGCCATTCTCTTAATTAACCTTAAAACTGAAATTTAAAACTGAAGTTTTCTATTTAGCTTCCAGTGTATTTCCCTTTCCCTCTGTAAAAGACTGTAAGTCACTAAGAAAAATAGTGACTGGGCATGTAAGTATATCTTCTGACTTAGAGTACTGGGGACATATGGCAGACAGCGAATTAAAGAAGGTTATGAAAGCTGACTCATGGTGAGGAAGGGGAATATTCTGTTTCTTTTCTATGAACTCTTTATTACAAGAGTAAGACTTGTCCCCAAAAGACTGGGACTTCAGTGAATTGTAATATTGTTTATCAGTCTATAGGTATTGGAGAGGACAGATCTTGAAAAAAGTTAAACATTTCAAGAGACATCAAATTCAGAGGAAGTCTTTTTTTTAACATATAAGAGGCTCCCTTTTCCTTTTTCAGGGAGAAAACCTCTTTTGCAGCCAGAAAGTTCGGAGAAAATGTCTTTAGACTTCCAAGTTCATCTACCCCAATATCTCCATGTCAGTCTCATGGTCTCCTTCTTCGCCTACCATGACTCAGATGTTACTTACGAGTATTTTCAAAATTTCATTGTTCTTTGAATTTACAAGGATTCACTTCCTGACCTGTATTTTCAGTCTGTCCTATGGCTATTTGAAGTAAGATTATGAAACTGTCCTAGAATAGTTTGCCTTTTATAGTAACACTAAGAGCAATTAACTACTGTCTTATCTCTATTGTTTTTAAACCCATAGATGTCATAAAAAGAGATCACTCTATATCACACTTCTCACAAGCACCATTGTCTCCATTTGGTCAAAATAAGAAATCATTTAATCCCCTAGTTTTTGAATCACAACTCACTCCAATTAACATTTGGTGAAATTTTAGTAGCATTGATGTCATTTCATACAGCAGGTTATTATTTCTGCATTTACCAAATACGACTGGATTATCCTTCCTCAGACTCCTGGGAAATTCTACTCTAAGGCTTCTTCATGAAAATCTGTTTTCTTGGATCACTTTTTGAACAGATTGTCTTAGTTTAGGTTTCCTCAAAAGCAATGAGCAGAGCTAAGTTCAATTAAGTGGATGCAGTCCCAGGAGTTTAAGAGAGAGGCAGAGAAGAAAAAGAAGCAAATACAAGTTGGTCATAGCAGCTGAAGAAAGCACAGTTGATTCCTTGATCAAATAAACTATGACTGGGAGGTTGTAAAAAGTTGGGTTTTTTTCCTCCAAACTTAACACATTCACTGCTGATCAAAACCCATTAAATGACAGCATTCACACTCCTGAGCATTTAATTAGTGGTTTTTGGCTCCCAGGGACTGCCGCTGGGGAAGCCAGAATTAGATTGACTCTAGCTGGCTACGATCCAGTGAAGAAGATGCATCAGTTCCCTCTAGGAAAGGCCTGATTGAGGTTGGGTTGAGAAGAGGCAGAGATAATGGCAGTGTTCAGATGGAAAACTCTGGTCATAGGAGCTTTACCCTATATCAATAATATGAACTAGGAGGCTTCTGAAAAGAGAAAGTTGTGGAGTTCCTAAAATATTGTACATCTGGTAATGGTGCACCTGTGTGGTAGTGCTCCATTTACTTTCCCCAGGGCTCCCGTCTTTCATTTGCATTTCTTTACTCCATTTTGTACCTTGATAAGCTGACCCTAGACCAAATTACCCTGTTTGACTTCGCCAATCTTCTCTGTTTGGATTCCATACACCAATGGGAGAGACTAGTAGGAGTTTATAAACACGGAGAAACCAGTTGTCAGAGGATTTTTTCTCTCATTTTCTCCATTCCATCATCATTGCTGTGATATTAGCAGTAAGTGAAACCCTCTGTGACTAAGTGCTCATTGGATAGACCTTTGTCCATGGAGGTGATAAGTTTCTTCACACCCTCACAAACCTAGAATGAGTAACAGCTTCATACTTTCACCAGTTCTTGATGCTATAACATTCTCAGTGGTATCTCTTATTCTAAGCAGTCCTTTGTAATTGGACCATTGAAGAAATTCTCTTTAAAATCCTAGTTCTGGGGACATTTCCTAGTTCTGGAAAATGTGCACTGATGGAGGGATGGGTGTTTGATCATTGTATAACTGAAACTCAAACATGAAAGCTTTTGTACGTGTTGCTCACAGTGATTCAATTTTTTAAAAAAGAAAAAAAATATCAAATCAAATCAAATAAAATCCTAGTTCTGTGCCTTCCATTTTGTGGACTGAGAAACTAAGCACAACTTTCCTTTATTCATCTCCTGCTCTTCAGTCAATTTTTGCTTTTACTTTTAAGTTTGAAAAGAATGTTGTTACTAAGTCATTCTATAGTGTGAGATTGTGACACATTATCTTCCCTTCTATGAGTTGTATTTTCTTATAGGTGGGATTTTTGCTTGACTTCTGCATGCTCTATTCATTTAGAAGGTATATTGATTTATTCTATGCTATAATTGCTTAGTTATTATGTCATTTTATCCATCTTGTCCCTGTACAGGTAACTCTGTGCAGTTATTTTATTGCTCAGATGTTGTGGGATTCATTCATTTATTTATTTTATAAGGAAGTTCACAATATTTGATTATATTTAATATTAAAACACCAATCCCACCACCATTACACCTTCCCACCTCCAAATTTGGAATGTTTCCATCCCAAGTCCGAAGCCCTGTCCCAAAGCACAACCAAAATAATATATTTTGTATTATCAGTTATAAAGAACTATTGAAAATGTTTACAAAAAGTTTTCATGTAGGAAACAGTATGAAAATTGTTCTATTTTGGCAGGGGCCATTAAGACATTCTTTAGGATATCACTAACATGTTGTTAAAGGTTGAGTGATGGGAGATTTCGTGTGTATATATATGGGTAGGGAGAATAGGTAGGGAGTGTCTTATGATGTGGCTGCAAATGTGGCTATGGGGTCCAAGAATATGTTGACTCATATGTGAGGGTCTGCCTGAGCATATAGGGAACAGCCTTGAATGTGGCAGCAGTTGGGTTCTGGAGGTTTTCGGCTTCCGGGGCTAGTTCCCTTGGGGCGGGGAGGACTTTCACAGGACCCTCTGGGGTGCCTGTGGGATTCGTTTTGCAATTCTTTTCTCACTATATATAAATTGGGTATTATTTTTCTCTCGAGCACAAAATGAGTAAGAAATGTGTGTTAAGTGTTCTCTTCAGTTTTTCAAACTAGAAATGTTCGTTGAGGAACGTGTGTGTATATGTGCAGTACTGTACACATATGCATGAGTGCATGTGCACACATACTCAACGGGATGTGACTGATATTTTCTCATGTTTGGAGAAATTTTTTGGCTTGGGGCCAACACTTACAAATGCTGATGATAAGTGCTCAAGGATCACTTCTGGCGGTGCTCTGGGGACCATGTGTGTGGAAGACTTAATCTAGGATGCTCATATGTGAGACAAGCACCAAAACTCCTCTACTATATGAAATTCATATACTCTTTGTCCTTCCTTTCCACATCTGCATACATTTCAGATACAGTCTTGGAAATATAACAGCCATGTGAACTTATAAAACAAAGACACCAATTTAAAAAATAACAAAGCAGAATGGTAATCTCATTCCGTGGTGGTATATTTGAATCATTGCACCTACTTCTGGACTTTATAAAATATGAGATAGTCCCATTTATTTATCTCTGTTTTCACTTGCTTGGCCAGTGGCATGCCAGCTTTGAAGATACCATTGGCTTCAATGTCGTGAAGGGTTTTGCTGACCTTGTCTTCAATGTACCTTAGGGATTCTAGGGGAAGAGAGATAGCTAAAAAAAAAAAAAGGCTGGAGTGAGGCACACAAACCAATCTCGGAACCCAGTGGCTTTTGGCAGAAATCCCTCCAGACTTATTACTAAAATGTCAGAAATCCAAAATGCTCTTCATATCAGCAATAGAAAACAAATGATCTAATGATGTCTTATTGGCAGATCTGAATGTTGGGGAAAATTCCAAATAATAATGGTGGGTCTTCTGTCGAAATATTAAATGTGATCAAAGTGGAGAGAGAGTAGGGTGGAAATCATCTGCCACGTAGGTGGGGGGAGGATCGGGATGGGGTGCATATTGGGGTTCTTGGTGGGGGAGGGTGTGCACTGGTCAAGGGATGGGTGTTCGATCATTGTATGACTGAGACTTAGACTGGAAAGCTTTGTAAATGTTCTCACGGTGATTCCATAAAATAAAAGGCTGCAGTAAAAACAAACAAACAAAAACAACAACAACAACAAAAACATGAGAAAAGTTGTTTCCCTGAATAAGTCATGAAGGAAGGGTTGGATATAACTCAAAACTGAACACAACTCCTAGTTGATACAATGCAATTGTTAATATTTGTTATGAATTTGTTCCTTTTTGTCTCAAGGGCCTCCTTCTTGTAACAGGGCAGTAAGAACAGTCATATTCAAATCCACATCCATGACCAAGATACTACAAATGTTCATTTCTCAACGGCATGTTTTCATCTTTCTTTACTAGAAGACTCAAAGTCATATATTTAAAGAGAAATAAAGCAAGAGTGAGTGCACAATTCCTTTTTCTACACAGAGCCATTTTGAAAGGGGGTACTGCTGAGCAGCCTCGGGTAGCCCTTTTGTTTCTTAAGCAACCAAGCTGTTTGGATGAGTGCTAGGACCCAAGATGTGGTGTCCTTGGAGCCCTGTAGTGATCGGACTACTGGGGTCACCTCAGCTGTGCTCAGAGCCTACAGAGCTTTACCTAGTGTCGCTGGGGGGCCATGTGGTGCTGAGGATAAATACTGAGTTTCAGCGTATGTGACGTCAGTGGGCCTCCATGGGTGGCTTCTGTGAGGCAGAGAGGAGAGAGAGACTGTCAATTTCTCCCCATCTGCCTCTGCTACCCGAGAACCCGCCTGGAAGACTAGAACTGATCGTCTGGGAAGTGAGTACCAGGCCTTACTCAAGGCGTACAGATTCTTTGTTTTTCTCGAAGACAGGTATTTCAGGAGCAGACAAGCAGTGAAGTGAAGCATTTTCTTTGGGAGGCTTTTATGAAGGGGAAGGAGGGAGAGAGAGTGAGAGTAACACACTCAAGAGAGAACACCGGCTTCTCCGAAGTTGGAGAGAGCCCTTGCACACGTCCCAGCCTTAGCTATGAAAGCATAAAAGTACACATCTTAAGAGGGGAGATGCAGGCACCACATGTGCTCGGGTGCCACGTGTGCTCGGCCACAGAGTTGCTCAAGCAGCACATGGGCTTGCAGTGGATGTGTGCCCTTTGTTTGTTCAAGGTGGCTTCAATAGCGTTTCCCCAACCTGCCTCCACATGGGGCTTCTTCCTAGATGAAAGTTTGTTGTTAGGGAGGTTGCCAGGGGTCTTGAGCTGGGAGTGACAGGTGATCTTTGAAACTCCTTTTCCTGGACTCGTGTTCCTGCTCCAGCTTCTGGGGGTGGAGGTGACGGTGGGTATGGTGCAGGCCCCGCTTTCTCTGGGTCTGTTGCTGGCACTAAGTGAACGTCTTATCAGGTCTAATTCCTGTGCTCAGAGGTGGGCCCTGATGCCCTCAAGGGTAGGTGGTCATGCTACATCCTAGCAATTCCATTGTCATGGGGACCCCTCCCTCTCTACTTCCCTGAATTTTTTATGGATCCTAACCCCTGTTCTATCTCCTCGGCCTTCAAACAGAGTAATATTGACTTATCAACAGAGCTGGAAATTTTGTGCTTATCTATCTGTTCCAAACCTCAGTTTTCTGGCTTGTAAATTAGCAAGCAAGAAAACATTGATGTTTTTTTAAAGTTTTGGAGGCGAGAAGTCCAAAAGGAATCTTTCCAGACTAAAAATAAGGATGTAAAAGAAATGGTTCTTCCTGGTGCTGCAGGAGAGAATCCATCCTGTCTTTTTCGCTTGTGAGGCTTCAGGCATTTCCTAGCCCACCCGCTCCAACCTCTGCCTTCCATTTTCAAAAGACCTTCTCCTATGCTCCTTTCTCTCTCATAAAGATACTTGGAAAACTCTCTTATACTGACTCGGGGCACACGCCATGCTAATCACCCACAATTATCTTTCTATCTCAATCATATCTGTAAAAATCTCTCCTGAGAGGCAAGGTAACACCTATAGAATTCAAGGATTAAGACAGTCATATTTGGAGGGCATTATTCAGTCCATGGTGTTCACTGACCAGGTTAGTAATAGGTCTATATTAAAACAGGAAAAGAGTGGACCTTCATGGAGTCGTCAGTCACTGTCACTGTCACTGTCATCCTGTTGCTCATCGATTTGTTCGAGCAGGCACCAGTAATGTCTCTCATTGAGAGACTTACTGTTACTGTTTTTGGCATATCCAATAGCTTGCCAGGCTCTGCCGAGTGGGCTCGATACTCTCGGTAGCTTGCCGGGCTCTCCGAGAGGGGTGGAGGAATCAAACTTGAGTCGTCAGTGATCTTCTTAAATGTGAATAGAGAGTATGTTACTTCTTAGGGTTCTACAAAAGGCCAGGAATCCTGCATCCTTTCCTCTGGTAACAAACACAGCAGCATAGGATCCAGTCCAAAGTAGAAACTTTGAGAGTGAGAGAAATGAATTGACAAATCAATTTAAAATCACATAAATAAGAAAAACAATGCATGAGCTCTGGGGGAAGACAGGAGAATGAAAGACTGCTTGCCACCAAATTAAGTACCTTTTTCATCACGACTTTATGGCCCCTAAAAGAAAAGCAGTTTTCATACCAGGGATTGGGGACTGGTCATTTTCAGATTCCTATTTCTCAAAAAAAAAAAAAAAAAAAGCTGCTGAAGAAAATCAGGGAAACTCAGGAGCATATAGCTTTTAGTAAAATAGACTCTCATTTAGGGTGAGATAGTCTCATAGTCCCTCATGCAAGTAGGTAGATCCTGGAGTGAAGTAAGGCAGGGAATCTCCTGGCTATATTGGAGGAAAGAGGCTTTTTAAGACTCTTGGGAGTGGGGGTGGGGCTGGAAATATGCATGAGGCCTTTGAAAGATCAGGGAGGTAGGGCTCTTTGTTTATCCACAAGTAAATCCAGAGGCTCCAAGGGGGATTGTTATAGACATGGCCTGGTATTTAAAACCAGCTTACAGGAAATCCAGGGAGATTGGTAGAGCACACGAAAGGGCAGATATGAAGCAGGCAGGCAGGCAGATAGGAAAGAGCATGGTCATGGCAATGAACTCTTGGGAAGTAATAAAAGCAACAGCCCTAAGGCTGCTAAGAAACCCATCTTGTGGACACAGGAATTAAGTCCTGATAAGACCTTTTCCTGGCACCAGCACAGACCCAGACAAGGCAGAACAACTCACCCCACCTCCCCCTGCTGCGTCCAGGGAAGCTTCCCAGGCCAGGAAAGGAATATCAAGAAGAACATCAAGTACTCCCAATTCTACCCTTAGGCAAGCCCCAAGCCACAGACTCACTTTAGTACAAAGCCACACATGGTTGGGAAAACCCTATAAAAGCTAATTTGAACAAAGGTGTGAGGTTTGCTCCCAGGAATGATTCCATGCTTCTTCATCATCAAACTGATGGATAACAGGAGCCAGACCCAGCACACAGATTCCACTGGTCTTGGGTCCCTTTTCCCCACCCAAGACAACTTAAAAATCCTTAGTCTCTCTTAGGACGTGGCTCTACCCCAGCCTCACCCGAGGTTCCTAGAATCTGCGGGGAGCGCATCCCAATACCTCTCCTATTTCCTTCACTTTATTCGTCTCTTTTCCTCTGTCTGAAGGACAGGTTGCCAAATCTATCGAGAGAAACTGTGTGCATATGCTGCCTAAGCCCATGTGTTGTTGCCAAGCACATGTGTTGCCTGAGCACACATGTTGCCCACATCACCCCTCTTGAGATGTGTACTTTTGTACTTTCATATCTAATGCTTGGATGAGTACTGAAACTCGTTCTCCACCCTGGAGAAGCCCAGGTACTTTCTAGATCACACTCCTTCTCTCCCTCCCTTCTATCTCTGTCTCTGTCTCTCTCTCTGTGTCTCTCTCTTTCTCTCTTTCTCTCTCTCACACACACATACACACACACACACACAACACACACACTCCCGCTTTCTTAAAACTTCCAAATGAAATCTGTTCTATTTCACTCTTGGTCTCCTCCTGAAATTCTTTTCTGTGGGGGAAAGCAGGGACACCAAAGGCCTGGTTAAGATCTAGGACTGACCTTACTAAAGGATCATAGTCCGAGATTTCCTCAGACATTCCCCAGGTGGCAGAGGCGTCTAGAGAGAATGTGGCAGATTCCCTTGTTGAGGCTGCTGCTTCTGCCTTTCTCTTCTCCATTTCACATTAGTCCCCCTGGGGGCCCTCTGGCATCAGATATAAGAAGCACTTTGATCTCTAAAGTGCTGACTTCCACCAGAGTGGAGAGAAGTTGAGGCTCAAGCCAATTGTTTATAATCACATTATGATTTGGGGGGCGCGGTGGGGGGTGAATTTACAGTAGAACAATCGAAACATATAATTTAATTGATAGTAAAAAGGGAAAGGACACAAATCACTTGCTAAGGCTTGGGGGGCCAGCCTAAAGTAAGTAAGTAAGATCCTTTCTGTAGGAGCTTCCTTCACTTGTCAGTGTGTGTGTGTGTGTGTGTGTGTGTGTGTGTGTGTGTGTGTGTGGTGCACAATGTGTTTAGTGAGTGAAGTGATAGAGCTTCTGAAAAAGACTTCAAAGACCCTCAGACGTAGATGCCAAAGCATCTCAGATTGGCTTAATTCAGTTTTTTTTTAAATATTGCTTACAGAGATATATTACCAGGATCGCCAGTTAATTTTAACTTGGAGGATATACAAGGCTCTTGTTGAATTCAACAAGAGGAAAACATCCAAGACTATCAGAAAATGGGGCAATGAAATGAACAGAAACTTTATCAGAGAAGAAAGCTGAATGGCTGCTCTTCATCACTAATCATCAGGGAGATACAGATCAAAACAACAATGAAATGTCATCTCACATCACAGAGATTGGCACACATCTAAAAGAACAAAAGCAACCGGTGTTGGTGTGGATGTGGGGAGAAAGGAACTCTCCTGCACTGCTGGTGGGAATGCCGACTGGTCCAGCCTTTTTGGAAAATAATATGGACATTTCTCAAAAAACTAGAAATCGAACTCCCATCTGACCCAGCAATACCACTTTTGGGTAAATGCAAAAAAAATGTATAAATGACATCTGCACTTGTATGTTTATGACAGCACTATTTACAATAGCCAGAATCTGGGAAAAACCTGATTGCCCGAGAACAGATGAGTGATCAAAAAAACTTTGGTATATCTATACAATGGAATACTATGCAGCTGTTGGAAACAATGAAATCATGAAATTTGCATATAAGTGGACCAACATAAAGAGTATAATGCTACATGAAATGAGTCAAAAAGAGAGGGACAGACATAGAATGACTGCACTCATTTGTGGAATATAAAGTAACGTAATAGGAGACTAACACCAAAGGACAGTAGAAATAAGGGTCAGGAGGATTGCCCCATGGCTTGGAAGCCAATCGCATGTGTGGGGGGAAAAGGTATCTTGGATGGAGACAGGAGCACTAAGTAATTGATAGTTGGAAGGATCACTCAGGATGGTAGATCGCCCGGTATGGTAGTTGACTATGGACCAAACATGATGGCTGTTTGATAACTGTATTGCAAACCATAACACCCAAAAAGACAGAGAGATTAAGAGGGAATGTGATTGCCATAGAGGTAGGGGTGGGAAGGGGTGAGGGTGGGGGAGGGAAACTGGGAACATTGGTGGTGGAGAATGGGCTCTGGTAGAGGGATGGGTACTTGAACAGTGTTTGACTGGAACGCAATCGGAAAAGTTTGTAAGTCTGTAACTACATCTCACGGTAATTCATTAAAATAGAAAAATTAATAAATAAAAAATTTAAAAATAATAATTTTAATTTGGATTTGTTCTCTTGGAAAAATCAGTTTTGTTTGTCGGGGTTTGGTTTATGGGCCATATCCAGCTGTACTCAGGTGCTCTTCCTGGCAGAGTTCTTACGAACGTGTTGCTGGGCATTGACCATGGTCTCCAGAATACCTACTGCTTCCAGCTCTGTGGCCTCCGTCCTCAGCCCCAAATCAGGTTTTTAGGTATAGTTACCTTTATTGTATCTGTTTGCCAGCACCTTCATTAAAAAGGTGGTTTTGTAATGAATGGCCTGCCAATTCATCTCAATTGCCTCCACCTCTCCATAAGTCAAGACCAGAGTCATCTGGGCAGGGGTGACTCCCATTGGTCCATCTGTTGAGTGGCACCTACAGACTATGGCTTCTGGCCAGTCTTTCTCATCCTGGTCTTGCTTTGTAAAAGCCCCTGTGGATGTGTGTTATCGGTCCCACTTCAAGCAGAGGAAACTGGAGCCTAGAGATATCAGGTAGAGTAGTCAAAGTCAAGTAGATGTTACAGTGCAAAACCTGCTTAGAGCAGAGCAGGACTAGGATCAAATGATGCCCCCAGCTCCTCAGTATACTTCACTGCAGGGGCAATGTCAGGAACCTGGGTTTATTGGTCCTTCAGTGGCAGGAGGAAACTGCACGGCACACAGGTCTGCATGCACAGGGTGAATTCTAGTTATCTCAGAGCTTGGAGGAACAGATAAAACATGTAACTGGAAATACTTCTAATGATACAAATTGTACCAAGGAATTAGAAAGGTGACTCACAGGGAAACACTGGGGCAATTAAATCAGAAGCAGTGAAGGGACAATTCCTTCTTCCTCTAGAACTGGGTGGCTGTTGGGTAACACTGGCTGTCCTTGCTGCTCCCGCAGGGAGCTTAAGGTTTAGGGAGCCATTCCCACATGGTGCAACTGAGGCACACCCAATTCCATCAGGCACTAATAATTTTATGTTGTTTTCCCTCTTTCCTTTATGTCATCTGTATGGTTTATTCAGCAATGTCCTTTTTGTATAGACACAGAAAGACAGTTGATGCTATGCTATGTAACATGGGAGTTAATTGACTCCAAAATAATATTTACTCCTTGGCATCCATACTCACTTGACTTGAGCCTGAGTTGTCCTTAGTTCCTAGCACTCCAAGAGCAGGGTCCAGACGAGGGACTGATGAACCCAGGGCAAGCTGTGAGCTACCCTGGCATCAAAATGGGCCAGGGGCCAAGTGCCATAATACCCAACTATAAGTTAAGAACATGGCCATGAACAAACTCTGTCATGATGCAAAAATAAGTAACTGAATAAGGGTCCTTCTGGGGTTAGGAAAGACTAACCTGGCCTGAAGACTGGAATATATAGCGAGATGTCCCCAGGGAGAGACAACCTTTAAGCTTAATATATCTGTTACTGTGCTCATACAAAATGGCATTGCTAGAAATATTATAAGAAGTAAATTTAGTATAAGTGTTTAAATGGGTTACTAGCTGAGGAAAGGAGAAAGCAATCCACCCTGGATGAAATCCTGCCCTTGAGTGGGATTTAGTAATCTTGAGTAATCTCTTTAGATGAGATTTTTGTCCTTGAGTTAATCTCCTTAAAGGAGTGGTTTTTACCTCTCCTTGTTGTTATGATAATGTTCAGCCTTTGTATTCCCGTGCATAACCATGCCGTAAGGGGCTAGAAGAGAGACTTGTGACTTGTAGGCGGCAGAAAACTTGTGGGCTGGTAGAGAAAACTTCCCACTTCTCGGCCAAGTGGCCACTGAAAGCACGAGTCCTGCGTGTCCAGCCTGCTGGGCCCACCGATTTTTTTTTCTTCTTATAGTGAAAACTTACAGTGGCTAGCAATGTAAGGCAACTTTCTTAGTCTCTGACCTCCTTACCCTCTAATTCATTATATTCCAAAGTGGGCTCTAGCACTTCTCCAGCCACCAATCATGATAATTACCCCTGGAATTATTCAGGGGTAAATAGTAAAGACTCAGGTGTAAATGTGGATGTGCTTTCTGTTTGTTCACTTAAAGAAGATAGGGTGAAAGGGAGGAATGCTCAATTTTTTTTTTCTGAAAAGAGGTCATAGACCAAAAAAAAGAAAGCTGAACACTTCTGCTCTAACTTTTTTCTTTAAACACAACAACCAAACACAAAGGTATTGACATAAACTTGTTTATAACATTCTGTAGGTTTTAGGTTATAGGTTTAGGTCCCTTTCAGAGAGCCCGGCAAGCCGGCAAGCTACCGAGAGTCTCCTGCCCACACGGCAGAGCCTGGCAAGCTACCCATGGAGTACTAGATATACTTTGGTATATCAGGAACAACCATGATCCTCATTCCTCTGACACTGAAAGAGTCTCCAATATGCCATTGGGCTACACTAGCGCACGACAGGGAGGGACGAATGGAAACGTTACTGGCACCCACTCCAGCAAATTGGTGAACAACAGAATGACAGTGATACAGTGATTATTTAAATCACTATCCATATGTAATATATTAAGTGTACGTATCATTAAAAGTCTAGTTCCACCTCTCATCATAAATTCATTTCTTTTATCCAATTTATTCATCCCTTTTTCCCTTCCATTCAGGTTATCACTAATTTGATTTTGCAGTATAAAATTTTGTGGATATTTTATTTAGTACATTCATTTGCTGTGCATTTTTAAATGTAAAAAATCTTTGAGTTATTTCAGTACTGGCAGACTGTGTGTGTGTGTGTGTGTGTGTGTGTGTGTGTGTGTGTGTGTGTGTGTGTGGCGGAGCGTGGGATGATGAAAGGGGAAGTTTTTCCTTCTAAAATCATGTGGTCATTCAACAATGAAATGAGGAATGAGGAATCTATGGTGTTTGCAGATTTGGGGACAGCTCCCCTGTGGGCTGACTGATGTACAATGGATCTCCACTTGGAGCCTGTTTTTGATTTTGCAAAGATGATAAATTAATGGTTTCAGAGCCTAGCTGTCCTTGCAGAGCAATTTTGACTGGATAGCATTGTGCAACTTTTTAAATGAATTGTGGAATTTTTAAAAGGACATTCCTTGAGCCGGGTGTGCCCTTCTCTCTGTCCTGTCACCAGCTCACTCCCTCCTTTGTCTTGCACAGGCTAGCATTTGAGTTTGTGCCTACAAATTAGACATCTGATTTGCATTCCGGAATGCTGGTCCAAGTCTCCATTTCTTCTTATCCCTCTCTGCCCACAGCAGTCTGAGGGATACAGTGTAATTTATAGGATGCTTTTCCCCTGCAGCTCCAGCCAAAGCTACGGTTTAATCCTCCCTTGCCCTGTGGGGTTCTACCCAGCATTGAAGACCCGGAGGCCAGCGTGAATGGAATTCTCTCCCATGCATTATTCACACCAGTGCTTCCCTTTCTATTTTTAATGTTCAGCGTGTAGCGATTCCCTCTGCCTGCTATTTTTAGCAACGCTGCTGCCAGCTGACGGTTAGAGACAAAGGCACCAAGGCACCTTGAGAATGACAAATGGCGATTTCAAGGATGAAAATAGAAAGGCTATTTTTCTTCCTGGAAAGAGAGAGAGAGAAAAATGTCTAGAGTTGCAAAGTTGCTGGGGCTTGAATTGAATTTACAATTTGGAACACACAGACTGCCACACACATAAAGGATTTCCTCCCCTTCCCTCCCTGACCCCGCCTAATTTCTCTAACTTCTCTCTTCTCTCTCAGCCCCTTCGACCCCTTGTCCCATATCAAATATTAAATACAGTACACATTTGTGAATGCCCCTTCATGGATCCCCATAACCCCTCCCCTCTCCAGATAAAACAGCCCCTCCCCCACTACTGCCATTCTATATGGCATTGTAAATATTTATTTCCCTCTAGTCTGTGAGCACCTTGAGAACAAGGACTTATTGTTTGGTCACCATTGTCAGGTAGTAAAAAAAGTAACAGCGCCTTCCATCCAGAAACTGACCAGGCAGGCACTTACCACTAGACCACCTGATTTTCTTGACCACCATACAAAATCTCGCAGACAAGGTAATTCCGGGATGGCAGGAAAGTGAGACAAAACCAGACAACTTCATCTGGCTTTGTCTTCCATTTTTCTCTAACAATGGAAGAAAATAAAGTCACTCTGCCACCTGCAAAGTATCAAAAACTCCTCTCTCTTGGCTCACATCACTGGGACTCTTTATCAATCTCAGTCTCTTGTTTTTGTTTGTTTGTGAGTCAGCTGTGTTTAGAGGCTATGCCTGGCTCAGTGCTCCCCCTGACTATAGTCAGTCCTCTTATCTCTCAATGAGTAGGATTTTTTTCCCCTGAGAAACCCAACATATCATTGCTGCCACATTTAAAATCACCCTACATGGAGTTAATCTTAGCTGTTTAGATCTGTCATTAGCCCCCAATGAAAACGGAATTATGTACTAGGACAGTTTCTTGCTAGCATCCCCATAACATAAAACTACTTGTTCTCTATGGTGTGTAACTGCCTTTGCCACAACCTGTTCAATGATGGGTGTTTTCCAGGGGCCTTTGATGAATGCTGACTGCGGGTAAGACCCCTCTCCACCCCAAGGGACCCAGCCCCAGCAGGCAAAAGCCTCCAGAACTCAACAGCTGCTGTGCTCATGTCTACTCTCTACATGCTTGGACCAAGCCTCACCTAAGACTGAATCTGGACCATGGAGCCACATTCATGGCTGCACGACAACCCACACCTCACACCACCCATATTCCAAGAATACTGCACCACATTTGATGGGATTTAGAGTAGGAGGCAACCAATCTTAAAGGGAAATATTCTTTTACATATATATAAAAGCACACAAGGTTCAACCTTTAACAACATGTTAGTGATCACTTATAGAAGGACTTAATGGCCCCTGCATGAAATACAACAATATTCACACTCTTTTCTCTAAAGAAACTTTTTGTAGCATTTTCAGTGTTTTTTCATAACACTGTAGCACTGTAGCACTGTTCTCCTGTTGTTCATCGATTTGTTCAAGCGGGCACCGGTAACGTCTCCATTGTGAGACTTGTTGTTACTGTTTTTGGTATATCAAATATGCCACAGGTAGCTTGCCAGGCTCTGCTATGTGGGCAGGATACTCTCGGTAGCTTGCCGGGCTCTCTGAGAGGGATAGAGAAATCAAACCCGAGTCGGCCACGTGCAAGGCAAACACCCTACCTGCTGTGCTATAAATTATTTCAGTTCTACTTTAGGAAAGGGGTTGGGGTTCAGGATGGAAACATCGAAAATGTGGTGGCGGGAAGGTGTAATGGTGGTAGGATTGGTGTTAGAGTATTAAATGTTATCAAATATTGTGAACTACTTTAAAAATAAATGATAAACAAACAAAAACAAAATTAACCTCTACAGATATGTGAGAGAGAGAGTCCAGAAATGAAGGTACTTAAACCTTGCATGGAGCCAGTTCCAGTTTGATTATCATCCCTACCAGAATCTGGAAGCAACCTGAGTGCCTAATACAGATGACTAGTTAAAGAAACTTTTGTACATCTACACAATGAAATACTATGCAGCTATCAGGAGAGATGAAGTCATGAAATTTGCTCATAAGTGGATGGACATGGAAAGTATCATGCTAAGTGAAATGAGTCAGAAAGAGAGGGACAGGTGGTAGAAGGACTGCACTCATTTGTGGAGTATAAAATATTATAATATGAGACTAACATCCAAGGACAGTAGAGACAAGGGCCAGGAAGACTGCTTCATGATTGTAAGCCTACCTTATTAGCTGGGGGAGCAGGCAACTGGGGTAGAGAAGGAATCACTAAATCAATAATGGTTGGAGGGATCGCTCGGGATGGGAGATGTGTGCTGAAAGTAGATAAAGGGCCAAACATGGTGGTCTCTCAGTATCTGTATTGCAAACCACAATGCCCAAAAGTAAGTAGAGAGTAAGAGGGAGATTGTCTGCCATAGAGACAATAAGAGGTGTGGGATGGTGATGGGGGTGGGGAGATACTGGGACATTGGTGATGGAAAATGTACACTGGTGGAGTTATGGGCGTTAGATCATTGTTTTACTGAAACTTAACCATGAATCTTTGTAACTGTAGCTCACAGTGATTCAATTAAAAAAATAAATAAAGGATACAGCAATGGGAAGGGATTCCATTGAAATTGGCTGAGTGTATACTGGTAAATGTTCTGCAATCTTTAAGGCTCTGCTCTAGATTTAGGTGGTCGTGGTGTTCACAATGTGTGTGTACACATGCATATTGCTGAAGGAACAACACCAGTCCTCTTGAGAATACTGTACCTTTGGGCATTATGATTTGCAAAATAGAGAGAGAATATGGGGAAAATTGTCTGCCTTGGAGGCAGGGGGAAGGTGGGAAAGGGGGGGATATACCAGAAATACCGTGGTAGAGAATGTGCACTGGTGGAGGGATGGGTGTTTGATTATTAAGTGATTGTATCCCAAACACGACAGCTCATGGTGATTCAATAAATTTTTTTTAAAAAGTATTGTACCGTTAGAGCATGATAGGAGGATCTGTAGTGGGCAGCTGGATGAGGCAGTAATGTTTGCTGGACACCTATTGTGTCTCAATCACTCAATTCAGAACCCAGACAAAACCTTAGAGTGACCCCATCAGGTGGACAATCATTCCAGAGGTTTGAAAAATAAGACGTGCAGATGTAAAGGGGCAAGAAGTAAAGAGCTGGCTAGTTACAAATGAAAATACAGTTAATGTGAGGATCAGTTCAACTAGGGGAAAGATAGTTTGGATGAATGGTAGAGCAGATGGAATCAGAAATTCCTGGGGAAGACTTTTTAGTGTGTGGATCCAGAGTCTTGTGGGTTTTGTGCCTGTTTTGTTTTTCTGTGTTGCTATTCCTGTGTGTTTCCTTTCCCCAGGTTTTGTTTTTCTATTTGCTGCTTTAACAGTTTTGTAGCCCAAATACATATACTTAACACCCTCTGTGCCTGAAGCATTCTCTCTGTGTTACTGTGGCAAGGATTTCTACCTGGATGCTCCACAAGCAGAACAGGCTCGCATCCAAATCCACTCCCAAGCCCATCCTTCCACCTCACTACCGAAGCAGTGCCTCCACCCAACCTCACAAACCATGAATGTGGAGCTGTCACTGAACTCTAGCTCGCCGACTGCCTCCACACTTTGACACCCAATTTTATGGATTATATAGTAAGTTCCTTTCTAAGTCCATCCCTTCTCCTCACTCTCTCAGTAACAATATCCCGCAAATTGAAGAGACCTTAGCGATATGAAACTTCAAAAAAACCATTGTTAAATGAAGAGCAAACTTCCTTTGATTTGAGAGTAGGGCATACTTGGTGGAGGCAAGGAATAACTCCTGTCATTGTTTGGGCGGCCTTTTGTGGTATAGAGAATCAACTGGCGTCAGCTGCATACAAGGCCGGTCAGTGCCTTAACCTATTGTCTCTCTGACCCCAAGCATTTCCTTTTTTTTTTTGGCTTTTTGGGTCACACCTGGCAATGCACAGGGGTTACTCCTGACTCTGCACTCAGGAATCACCCCTGGCAGTGCTCAGAGGACCATATAGGATGCTGGGAATCAAATCCGGTTTGGCTGCGTGCAAGGTAAACACCCTACCCACTGTACTATTGCTCCAGCCCAAGCATTTCCTTTTTAATCTACATTTTCACTGTTGAAAATAGACACAATGGTTGTGTCTTGGTTAGAACTTGGCCAGTGATTCTGGATGATGGGGCAATACTTGCGTACATGTGTATTTGGTTTGTTTGTTTGTGTGCTATACCCTACTCTGTGCTCAGGCGATCACTCCAGGCAATGCATTCATTACTGGTGCAAATTTCCTGCATACAAAATATTCACCCTGTCCACAGAGCTATTTTTCTGTCCTAAGGCACATTCTTGTTCTGTGCACATTTCCTATCACCTAGACCTAGTTCTACAAACCACATAGTTTCCTGCACCTTCCTTATATCCTGGGAGAAATTATTTCTTCTGCTTTTCTCTTTTCTTTCTCTCTTCCTTCCTTTCTTTCTTTATCTCTCTTTCCTTCTTTCTTTCTCTGTCCTTCCTTCCTTCCTTCCTTCCTTCCTTCCTTCCTTCCTTCCTTCCTTCCTTCCTTCCTTCCTTCCTTCCTTCCTTCCTTCCTTCCTTCCTTCCTTCCTTCCTTCCTTCCTTTTTTTTCTCTCTCTATCTCTGTCTCTGTCTCTTTTTTCCTTTTCTTTTTTCTTTGTTTCTGGCCATGCCCAGCACTATTCAGGGGCTACTTCCAGCATGGAATTCGGGGAGCCATACCATACTGGGGATTAAGCTGGGCCTCCTGCATGCAAAACATGCACTCTGCTTAATGTGCTAACTCTCTGGTCTCAGGAAAAGGTATTTCATACTCAGTCCTCTATTTGGAAAATGCATTTCCAGCTTCACAAATCAACTTTGATTGGTCTTCCCAGAGCCCTTAATGACTCAAAGATTCGCATGCAAGTCATTTTTTTCAGAACCTGCTCCCAGAAGTAAAATATGAGAGAAAAATGCAAAATTGAAGTGCAGTTTCAGGCCAAGTCTTCGATATACTCTTGCAGGAAATTCTGGAGTACAAGGAATACACCAGAGCAAGTGACGGAATTCAGCTTTCATCACCTTCATCAGTGATTGACTAAGAAGGACCCCAGGAAGTAAACGCTATTTTGTCTTTCATGTTCATTGTATTTGCAGACACAACAAAGTTAGGTAATTTGTGAAAAAGTATGTTGCTTTTCTCAGTGGAGTGAAATCCAGGCCTAGTGGGTATATACACACACCCTTCAGTGATCTTTCTCCTCTACCAGACTTGCACCCCTTCCAGGGCTATGTACCAGATAGACACAGCAGTGCCCAGGTTTTTGCTGCTCTTTCTGATTCAAGCCTGCCCATCTCTCTAGGTAATGTTTGGACTCTCTCCCTTTCCAGCATCCTCTAACCAATGCATCAGCTCTGGGATTCAGCTGTTTGTAACATTTCCATGTAGACACATAAGCCCCATGTGGGCTCTGTGATAGAGACTCAGGAGTTTTTCCTGGCTTCCTCATGATAGGGAAATGGCACTTTTTACTGAAGTGGTATGCTGAAGGCTCGATTTTCTAGAAACACACATGAAAATCTGCATTTTGAAATAAATTCAGTTTGAAGACAGAAAAGAGAGAGAGAGGAAGGAGCATGGGGGAGCAGAATTCTTCAACCAAGGTGATGAACATCCATATATATTTATGATCAGACGTTGTCACTTGGGGAATGGAAGAAGAGTGGGTAGACAGGCAGGAGAAATTTTATAATGGAGAGGAAGCAGAGGTTTTAGGGACTCGGCACTAATTCCCTTTCCTCACACTAGGTGCTGGGCACTGACAAAACATCTTCTAACTAGTTCAAACCTTCTGCTAATTCTGTGACCCCGAACAAGCTGATCTTCTTAGCCTCATTCTCCATGTCAGTCAAGTGGATATAATCCAAAGATGTCAAGCCAAACTGACATTTAGAAGTATTCCTTTTTTGTCAGACACAATCCTATAATTTATATGAAATCCTTCCAGTAGCTACCTATGGAGGTGGCTCTATCATTGCCTCTGGAGGGGAGTTCAATGTGAGATACTTTGGTGACAAGTTGAAAAAGAAATCCGGAGGCACAAAAAGTCTAACTTATTCCCCCTGTGTCTCTCTGGGTGTTTAGGGACTGGGTCAGAGCCCTGGCATCAGAGACATGTTTTAACCCCACACCCTAAATCTGTGTGTCTAAATGATTGAGGTTATTGATGCCCAAAGTTACCCGCACAGCTCAACCACAAACTGACAGATGAGAACTCAGCTCTTTCCCAAGAGCTTTGTCTGACATCTTATTGCAAAGTCCATAAGAAAAGTACTGTATTGCACCATTACAAGAAGAACTTGAGGTGTGTATCGGGCAACTAGACTTGTTTGTATCTCACAGTCCCATAATTCTATTGTAGGATGTGCAAAGATGTGCAAGGTATGTCTCAAAGAAGGATACTTTGGACAATAAAATTGCAAGCAGAGAAAGACTGGGGATCAGGGACCTCTATCATTCACCAAAATACTGCAACAAAACTTCTGTCCTTTTTCATGCATCAGGAGTGTGTATCTATCTAAGTGGGGTAGGACTTGAGCGGTGTGAGCGTAGGTCCCAGAGAGGATGGAAAAATGAGCACAGCAGCCCTTTGAGAAGACAGTAATCCAGGAGACAAAAATTCAGGAGACAAAAATCCCTGTGGAGTAGAGTGGGACAGACTCATGCCTAAAACCCTGCAAAAGAGAGGATCGGGGCGGGGGGTGGTGGAGCTTCCCACATGTGCTCAGACTGGACTAACAACATTCCTCAGTGTTGTTGCATGTGCGTGTGTATGTGTGTGTGTGTGTGTGTGTGTGTGTGTGTGTGTGTGTGAGAGAGAGAGAGAGAGAGAGAGAGAGAGAGAGAGAGAGGAAGACCAGGGCAGGGACTATTCTTTTATTCCTGGATTTCCAGACACCTGCATGGCATTTTTTCACTACCTGGAAATGATGGGTCTAGGTATTTGCCTCCTCATACTTAACAGTGGTGTCCAAGCTTCTATTCAGTTGTGTATGATGTTTATTCTTCCCAAGACATTTACATCTAGAGAAAGGGAAAATCCCACAGTCACACTCATTTCAAGCCATATGGCAAATTAGAAAGGATTGTTTCTAATAATAATATTAGTGTTTTTACTTGTGAAAACACAGCTAAGGCTTGATATGTCATATAGTTTGCAAAATGTATCTATTAAAACTGAGTGCTTGGGAAATGTCCAAATAGTTTATGGTGAGAAGGAGCCATGGGTGATTAAGTGGGTAGGAGATTCATTTTAAGAATGAGAGGAGAGAATTCAGTCTCAGACACAGATATAGAGTATACTTACATAGAACACAGACTTATTCCCAGCAAACTGACTTTGACACAATCATCCAACTAAGAACTTACATACATGAGGAGCTGGAGAGATAGTACAGGGTATAAAGTGCTTGCCTTGCATAAGGCTGACCTGGTTTGATTCCTTATACTGTGTATGGTACTCTGAGCAGGATCAGGAGTTATCCCTGAGCACAGAGTCAAGAGTAAGTCATGAGTACTGCCAGGTGTGACCCAAACCAAAAAACTCAAGCCCCCCTAAAAATAACTGATATGAGGGTACAACAGGTAAGATACTTGTATTATATGCAGCCGACTTAGTTTTGATCCCTTAGTTTTGATCTCCTGAAAAACTTACCTGGCATCAGATAAGTCTCCCAAATCCTACCAGGCGTGATCCCTGAGCTTAGAGTCCAGATTAAGCCAGGTATGACTCTGAGGCTGATACCCAAGGACAGTAGATACAAGGGCCAGGGGGATTGCCCTATAGCTGGAAGACTGCTTCATGAGCAGAGGGGAGAAGGCAGATGGAATAGAGAAGGGATCACTAGAAAATGATGGCTAGAGGGACCAGTTGGGATGGGAGATGCATGCCGAAAGTAGATAATGGACCAAACATGATGACCTCTCAGTGTTTGTGTTGCAAGCCATAATGCCCAAAGGTAGAGAGAGATTATGGGGAATATTGTCTTCCATGGAGGCAGGGGGAGGGTGGAAAAGGGGGGATATACCCGGGATATTGGTGGTGGGGAATGTGCACTGGTGGAGGGATGGGTGTTTGATCATTGTGAGATTGTAACCCAAACAAGCTTGTAATTATCTCACAGTGATTCGGTAAAATTAAAAAAAAAATCCAGGTGTGATTCAAAAAATAGAATATTTAAAGAAAAAAAAGGAGGATTTATATGAGAGAAAAAAGACATGAAATAAAGTAATAAATAATAAAAACAAATAAATAAGACTGGCATGGGGCTAGAGAGAAAGTATAGAAGGTAAGACATTTGCCTTGCCCTTGCATGTGGTCTACCCAGATTCAATTCCTTATGGTTCCCCAAACCCACCAGGAATGATTCCAGAGTGCAGAGCCAGGAGTAATCTCTGAACACTTTTGGGTGAAGCTCCCAAACTGAAAAAATAGTAAAAATAAATAAATAGGACTGGGGAAATGACTCTAATGGTAGAACACTTGCCACTTACCTTGCATGTGTGAGGCTCTGGGTTTGATCCCCAGTATCTCCAAAATATAAGAGAGAAAAAAAATAAATTATGTAAAGGTTCTCTTTCCTGCCCTCCTTGAAACTTGATCTTTTATGAAATATTGAGAATACTTCTCTTAAAATCTAACTCCTTACTATGGCTCACACAGGTCTAAGTTTTCCCACGGTCTCAAGGCCTGCTCACACTTTCATCATCAACTCTCTGCTCCAAGAATCTGAACATCAGCCATTTCCCAGGACTCAGTGCTAAGCCTTCACCTAAACTTATCCTCTGCGCAGACATGCTTCTCATGGCCTTCACTAAGTTGGTTATTCCTGCCGGGCCAACCTCACAGCTCCTGTGACACCATATAGCTTCGTGGTTACAGATATGGGCTTTAGAAATTTCATTTGTATTCCCACTGAACCTCCAAGAGCCCCCTACTTTCATAGCATCCTTGCAGATCTTAATATCCCCTTCCTATTTTAAGTAACAGCTTTAATTGAAATACCGTGTAATTCACCTATTTTAAGTATATAATTTAATAGTTTGTAGAATGTTCAATTATCCGTGTAGTCTTCACCACAATCGTTCTCCAATGGGTTTTTATTACATCTTCCCACAAAACAAACCCTTATACTCATTAGCAGCCACTCTCCTTTCTACCAGCAATCCCAGAAAATTACTGACAAGTTTTCTATCTTTATAGATATAAATAACTATGCTAGATATCTCACATAAGTGCAGTCATACAATCTGTGGTCATTGGTGACAAGCTTACTTTACTTGCTGCAACAAATTTCAAAGTTCATCCATGCTCCAGCCTACAACACAATTTCATTTCATTTTATTACCAACTAATGTTGCATTTTATGAATATGCTACATTTTTTCCATATATTCACCAGTTAGTTGGACTTTTTTTTTTGCTCTTAGTTTGGGAGCTCTTATGAATAATGCAGTTTTGTCATTTATCTGTGAGTTTTGGTTCAGATATGTGTTTTCAATTTTCTTGAATATAGGCTTAAGTATGCAATATTTGGTTTGTTAAACTCCATGTTTAGCTTTTGTAGAAACTTCTAGACTGATTTTCAATGTCCCTTGAAAATCTCTTACCTGTTCTCTTACCTCTCATATCTACTCATATTCTTTCCCTTTTAGATGACAGGAGGGTTGACTTCTGTAGAATCCTATGTTTAGTGGAATACAGCTGGGTTCAACCAATGGCAGGCAGAGTTGGGAGATTAAGAGTGATGGGAAGAAAGAGGGCTATTGAAATTTCTGATTTCTCCATGTGACACCAGGCCAGTTTCTGCAACCCCACTTCTTCCCAATCTCTTTCCGAGAGATGATAACATTATGCTGGTAGTACCTCACCACCCTCTTTAGAGTGTACATTCTTCTATCAGGTTTCTGACCATGCTAAATTCTCTTATAAAAAACATGGTTGTTTTTATTTCTATACTATATGCATGTCATACGATATTAATTTGCATTTCTTTTGATTTTCATCAACTGATCCATTTTCAGCAACCACAACTTATATAGATGTGTCCTATATATGGGGACTCCAGGTCAGCTTACCTTTGTTTCTAAGAGTATATAGTCTAGGATGGGACCCAATATATAGTGACTGACCCACTATATATTGTATCTCAGACTATATGGTGGAATGGGGCCCAATATACGTTAAATGAATTATTGAACTTTGGAGGTATGAGTAGATGTATAAAGTACTGGACATTTTTTTCTGGAAGTGGACCAAGATCTTATATTGCTTTAGAACTTTTTTTTTTTTGGTGGAGGTGGGGGCACATCCATTGATGCTCAGGTGTTACTTCTGGCTTTATGCTCAGGAACCACTCTGGTGGTGCTTGGGTACCATATGGGATGCTGGGGATTAAACCCAGATCAGATGCATGCAAGGCAAATGCCCTACACACTGTACTGTGACTCCAACCTTTTTAGAACTCTTTTTATCCCATATCCATCTGTTTTCAGAGAGTCTCTTGCCCGCACGCCTGGCTATCTTCCCCGAGGCCCCTCAAAGGGGATGAGATCCAGCTTCCCTACCCACCCCAAGCAGAGCTCCCGGCCGAAGACCACGGGAACCTAGCTTCAGCCATGCTGGAGGCCCCTCTCCACACGTTCAGACAGGCCTCACACATGAAGGTACCGGCAGAGGAACGCAGGTGTGTGTGATTCCATCAATGGTCAGCACCCAGAGACTTAAAAGCAAGCTCCCAGAAGCAATTTCTTGTAGCTTACTTCTCCCTCTGGGAGAAACTGGCAAGCTTCTGAGAGTTTCCTGCCCACATGGGACAGCCTTGCAAGCTTCCCATGGTGTATTCATATGCTAAATCCAGTAACAAGCTGGATCTCATTCCCCTGACCCTGAAAGAGCCTCCAGTGTGACATCATTGAGAAGGCCTAGTGGAGAGAGACTTCTAAGATCTCAGGAAAAGGACGAATGGAGAGGTTACTGAGCCCGCTCGAGAAATCGACGATTAATGGGGATTTCATGATCGTGATCGTGATCCATCTCTTTTTAAACTCTTATTATTGTCAGTGTAACCTCATTTCCTGGATCCTCTCAAGGCTAGACTAGTCAGATCATGTTGTTTCTCTTCTCCTCAGCTTCTATGGACCTCTTATCTTACTCGGGATAGAAGCTGTATGATACTTGTGATGATCCTTGGCTCTACATAACCTCTCCCCCAAGGCCCCTTTCTTCAAGATCCCACTTCTTACTCCCCAGGCTCATTGGCTCCAGTCACATTGAATTACCTGCTCTGTTCCTATGCCTAGTAGTTCAGTGTCTCAAGTTCTTTTGTTTAGTTATAGTTTATATTTGTATAAACTTGTGTAGTTATAGTTTATATTTTCTTTTATTTAAATTGTATGTATTTCCAAAATTAACACAAACAAAGCATAACATTCTGTAGCATGGGGCATAATCTTCAGATTATGAAACCTCTTTAGAGGTTATGAACTGGATTATATTATTCATATCCTAGCTGAGCCAGGAGTAGTCCTATAACATTGGGTAGATTATATGATTCTCTAGATCCCAGACTTTGGATTTAAAAAAGTGATTGTGAGGACCAGAAATATAGTACACTTACCTTGCATCCATCCAAACCCATTTTGATCCATGATATCACTTCAAGTTCATTCAGAAATGATCCATCAGCCCAGAGAAAGTTACTGAGCACCTTGAGGGTATGACCTAGAATAAATGAATAACGAGATTGTTGGGATAGTAAATATGTATGTGTACACACGGTTGGAAGTACGTGTACATATAGCTACATGATTGAGCATACAACTATTTTGATTGAATAACGAACAGTAAAGGTTTAATCCTAGAAAAGCTAGAGAGCTATCCAAATTTGACTCTGATGTTGAATCCTTGATACATTTGTCATTCCTAAGAGACATTTTGATTTCCTTAATTCTTTTCTTCCTGACATTTTCTCTGCCTAAACTGTCTCAGTGTCTTTCACTTACCACTCTCTCCTCTAGGGATGCTCCTGTCTCAAGATTCTACTTCACTGTGATCATTATTTCCGTATTACCTTTTTAGGGAGGACTTCCATGGACATCTCATCTGGATGAAACGATCCCTGTCCCTGTTAGTTGTTAATCCCTATTATTCTCCCCTGTTTTGTGTTCCACTTCCATATGGATCTGCTTTGTTAGTGGTCCATGTAGCTTTACTTCTGCCCTGCCATGTTTAAGTGGCTTTACAGGTTCCCAAGAAGAGATACAATGTTTCTCTGCACTCCCTAGTGAATTCCCACAATAGGGACTGAACACATTGGCATTAACTGGATTTGTAGCAATGAGCCAACTTCTCTAGGGGGAACCTATCTTCATATTTTATACCCTTAATATCTTAGTGGGTGAGGAACATGAGATTTAAGTAGGTCTCTAGGGTGAGACTCTTATAGTAAGTGACCATGTGATCTTAAGCCAGGAAATCCTCTCTCTTACCCAGTTTTTCATTTGTAGACCAGAGATTACTATTTCTATTTGGTCAGATCCTTAGAAGACTAAGACAACAGTCATGGATATTAGATGTGCCGTGCAATCCCATATCCATGGGTAATCCATATGAAGTCTAGGTTTAGGGCTGAGATTTCAGAATAATTATAAATTCTCAAATGTTCACGACCTGAATATTTAGTCTCATCTGTGAAATTAGCCGTTAAGTGTGAAGAAGTTAGCTAGCTGGTCTTGCAGCATGAGTTCTGTGATGTTACCTTATTATGACAATCAATAGATAATTTTAGTAGACACATCAATAATATTTTTTAAAAGTTAATAATAAATAAATAAAAATAATAGGCAGAAAAATTCCACTTCTAACCTTCCTTTTTCAAATCACCTAAGAAATCCTTTTTTATGAGCCAATCTTAATATTCATTATTTTGAGTTTCCTCTTATTCACCTATTTATGCTAACTGACATGTATTAAATGAGTAGCCAACTATGTAAGGGAGTATCACTGATCTCCTAATTCTCTTATCTATTTATTTCATCGTTTGTTGAACAAATGCTTGTCGAACATTTCATGTGTACAAGACTGTGTTGGGTCCATTTTATTTTTGTAGCTTTCTTCAAACTTACAATTTAGGAATAGAAAAATACTAAGGCCCCTGCCCCCTCACATTGCACAACTAACATTCTAATACCGAAAGTGATCCAGATGGATTCAAAGAAGACAGATAATCCAGAAGGAGGGACAAATTACTTTCACCTTGAGTCATCCAACTGCATTTAATCCTTCTCTATGCTAGAGAGTTAACTCTAGGTTCTGTGTCTGAGTCCAGAGGAAGAATGGAAAACTGAGAAGTTAACCAATGGAAAATCCTCAAGCTTCTGTCACTATCTTGGCTAATCAGCCAGCTCTTGCTCAGATCATTGTCACCTTTCTACTTGCCACATCCCAGAGTTTTTTATTGGTTCTCATCTCTGGGATCACTGACAGTGGGTCATGTTTTCCAAAAAGAAGGTCTTGGTTTTTCCTCATTTTCCTGGTGCAGTACACATTTTGTTCTCTGACCTGTGGGACTTTTTCACCGAATTTCACTAACAGGTAGGAATTTTCCTGATTTTACTGATAGGTATTAATCTCTTGGATCGTCTTTGCCTTTTAGGAAGCCAAAACTGCCAAAAGCATATGCAATACTTCCTGTCCATAGGATACTTTATTTCATTAGAAGCAATTAAATATACTAGCTTTAATTTGTAATATAATAAATACAAAAATAAGACTAGAGGCACTTAATGAAGTATAGACAGTCCCCTTATGTTGAGAGGGCACGTGGAGACCTAGCCAATACTTCCGGCAGAGTAAGCATGGGAATGTACTCTAAGGATGCTTGGTCTAGACTGGCAGGGAGGACAAAAGTTAAACTGGTGATTTAAAATTTAAGTCACCTTCCTGATTTATAGAATTTAACTTATGGAATCAAGGACCCATGGAGGTGGTCTGAATTTGTGACCCTGGCAGCAGGATAAAAGTAATATTCCAAGTAAGTAGGGTTGAAATTCTAGATTTTCCCTGGAAGTGGTGAAGGTGGGGTTGAAAGTATCTGGGATATGGGTATTCTGAAATTGACTTACATTATACATTGCAGAAGACCATTGGTGATTTCTGAAATGGCTTGTAGGATGAAGCACTTACTACAAGCTTAAGGAAACTCTATTGGGCATCAGTCACTGTCACTTTCACTGTCATCCCGTTGCTCATCAATTTGCTCGAGCAGGCACCAGTAACGTCTCCATTGTGAGACTTCTTGTTACTGTTTTTGGCATATTGAATACACCACGGGTAGCTTGCCAGGCTCGGCCATGCGGGCAAGATACTCTTGGTAGCTAGCTGGGCTCTCCGAGAGGGGCAGAGAAATCGAACCCGGGTCGGCTGCATTGGGCATTAGTATTTCAAAAATTGATAGAAATAAGCCAGAAGAAGACAGACAAAATATGATATCACTTATATGTGGAATATAGAATACTGAATGAGGAACTGTGTTTAATAAGTGTGGGATACCTAGATCACCCTTGACCCAAGTGTTTAGAGAGTTGAAAGACAGAGAAGGAAAGAAATAAAGGGGGAAGAAGAGAATAAGAAGTAATGGGGGAACAGGCATCAGGGCTTCAGCTATCATGGTGTTTGGAGCAAGTGGTATACGTGTATCCAAAACACAAACTCAGCACTACAAACATGAGATCTAAGCTGCAACCACTGGAACTTTGCAATGTGCCTATTAAGTTGACAGACAGGGGGTGGGGTGGGAGTTGGGGATGGAAAGGGAATATGGGAACACTGGCGGAGGGAATTTGACACTGGTGTTGAAATTGATGTTGAAATATTATGTGCCTAATACTCAACTATCGGTAAACCCGTTCTTCAATTAAATTAAAAATTATTTTAAAATTTTATGGTTCTCCACTATAGGCCAGGAGATGGGCTTACAGACGAGCAATGAGAATGACAGAACACTGAAACAGTTGAATATGGGCCAAACAGCTGTACTTGCCTTCCAGAGTCTACGTTGTTGCAGCACCTACCATTGTCACCAAAGGAACTTGGTGGCCCACCCAGGTCTAATGGTGATGGTCCCTATGCAGTGGTTTGTTTAGTTAAGGCAGAACAAATGGTGTCAGATTATAGTTTCAAGGATCTTAGGCAGACAAAATAAAGGATGAAGGCGGATGAAGGAGCTACTTTGCTATCCTGACCAGCAAGATAAAACAAGAAAGAATGAAAAAAATCAAGACTTTCTAACTTTTTTTCTTTTTTTTGCTTTTTGGGGTCACACCCAGCAATGCACAAGGGTTACTTCTGGCTCTTCACTCAGGAATTACCCCTGGCGGTGCTCAGGGGACCATATGGGATGCTGGGATTCGAACCTGGGTTGGCCACGTGCAAGGCAAATGCCCTACCCACTGTGCTATTGCTCCAGCCCCAAGATTTTCTAACTTTTTACTTTACCTTTAACAACCCAATGGCACCCTGGAGGACTGAATTCTTGAACATGCATAGAGAAATCAAACCAAAGAGAACAGGTGGAGACCTATAGATGAAATAATGCTTTCCTCCTAAATTTGCTGCCTTTTACTGGGAGTTTCTAGCAGACACCCACCAGTAGTTTGTGGTGGGGAGTTGACTGAACTCTTCATTCGGATCACATTTTGCTCTAGGCAGCTAATGACAAACTACAACGGACAGTGATCCCACTGTTATAATCGTTGTGACCCCTCCAGAGCTTTTCCACAACTTTATAAGTGGCCTTTAAGTATGGCATTGAGGCTGGAGAGAGAAGAAGCGGTAGACTAGGAGATCGATGGGCCCTGAGTTTGATATGAGCCTTATGACCCCCCACCTCAATGCAGTTTAATGTGGCATTGGTGTCTCCTGAGTGCTGATGAAAGTGGGACACAAATCAAGAGCAAACAAACAAGCTTTCCTTGTATTATCCTAATTTTGAGCCTCTTGATTCTGATTGACACAATGAGCCACAAGACTGGAGGACCCTAATTTAAAAATTGGGGGGAGGCAACATTTTAAGATTCTGTTTTTTTTTTTTACATATTCATGTAAAACTGGGGTTGCAGTTATAGAAGTAGGCCTATGAAAAGTCGCCTGCTTTGAGTTTTCTGACTTTTGCCTGCTTTCTCAACAGCCCATAGAGGGAGTTAGTGAATTCTCATTTCTTGCAGCTGAGTGCCTGTCTGAGTTGTCATCCCCTGAATGTGGCACCTACTGGCCACCATCAATCAGCCCGGAGCCAGTCACTTCTCAACGCAGCAGCTCCTGCCATGCTAGTCTCAGGAAAGCATTTGTTCTCCGGGGCTTCCAAAAATATTGACAGTTCTTGGAAGGGATTCAACACTAATTTTGGGGACTTTCTCTTTTTCCTTTCCATGGTGACAGCTTTTCTGACAGCATGAAGCCAAGCATTTCTGCTGTTTAAGTGGTTATTTATTATTTTTTTTAAAAAAAAGCTGGTGATGATCTCATCGCTGCAGTTCATTCTGGGGGATGGGGATGAGTGGCAGAAGCTTCTCACATTATACAGCCAGGCTGCATAATGAGCTCTCGAGGATGATGAACTCATCGGATTTCCAGCAGTAGCTGTGGGCTTGGGGTAGACTGCCTCCTGTGTATCTGTGGAATATGAGCGCTAACATTTGGGCACCTTTGCTTTAGAAGATGGCACAGCTGGCATTTTATTTTCCAGCTGGCCATTGGAAGCGCCTCTCGATAGAGATGATATTTACAGCAGATGCTTTCTTTCAAGCAACACTAGCTCTTTCACTCCTCGAATATGTCCTTTACTGTCTGATCTCAGACCTGGGTTGCTATTCTCCTGCAATGTCAACATTACTTGTCCCACACACCCACATTCTAATGATTTTACAGAGCCACTATCTCCATGAAGTCTCAATGTTCAACTCTCTGCTGAATGCTTTTATCTGAAATTCCTAGCATCATATGTCTATGATTCAGCAACAATATTTGGGCAGCATTTCACAGTTTTCTAAGCACTTTGCAAGTACATTACTTAATCCTTACAACTCGTGACATTATTTCATGTGCTGTTGCAAGGTGCCTCCATTGTAGCAGTCACTGGAACCATCTTCCCCATGGTTCCAGTTCTCTTCCTGCCACCAGGGTGATGTCCTTCCCTGTCTTTAAGACTCACTTTAGCAAAGAAAACAAAGGTGATATATTATTTCCTTAGGAGCCAGGTTACAATTTGCCATACCCTGTCTTTATTTGTATCATGGCTATCAGTATTTAACATTGTAGCTCCTCTAACATCCTGAAGTCTCTAAGTGCTAAGGAAACAAGACAAGCAAGAGTTAGCTCAGCCATTGAAAAGCTTGCAGCTAGGGGCTGGAGAGATAGCACAGCGGGTAGGGCGTTTGCCTTGCATGTGGCTAACCGGGGTTCAATTCCCAGCATCCCATATGGTTCCCTGAGCACTGCCAAGGGTGATTCCTGAGTACAGAGCCAGGAGTAACCCCTGTGCATCGCCAGGTGTGACCTAAAAAAAAAAAAGAAAAGAAAAGCTTGCAGCTAATGCTAGTGTTACATACACATTACTAAGATAAGTCAAGTAATTTCTATAATGGACATATGTTTCAAAATAATGTTGGTATATGGGAGAAAAGCCATAAATTTGTCTGAAGAGCTCATGGAATTAGTTACATTTAAATTGATACCTGAAGGATGAGTAAATGTTAGCTAGGCCAAAAAAGTAGGAGTGGACTTACTGTTTTGAGGAGTTTGTGACAGATGGAGATGGAGGACAACAACTTCTCATGGAAGCTGTGTGGTAAATAAATGAATATTCTATTGAAGAGATTGTGATGAAAGAGATTGCAGTACATATTTACAAAAGCATGATGACTCTGATAGTTTTGTAAATATTCATCTTTCTTATGGCTTCTTTGTTACTAATAACACAAAGAAAGCACTGGTTATTGACTGTTCCCTTGTTTCTTTTCCCATGTCAAACTCAGTATTGTTTTGAATGTTAGGAATGAGGACTATTTTATATTCTTCTGATGACATGTCACACACACATCACACACATATATACTATATACATAAATATACATATATATGTATATATATATTCCCTTCCACCTTCAGAAAAATAGGCACTCAACTCCCAATCTATCCCCAAGCTACGTGTCTAAAATAAATTGTGCCTTTCCGGCCCTGCGCGAGATCGACCCCGGAGGCAACTGAACCACTTTGGACACGAGCAGCGCCCCCAAAATGCCTCCAAGAGCCCCAGCCGGGGCCAGTGCTCGGCTCCGGCCGGCCGGGTTTTCGGCCCGGGTGCCCATGCCTCTGCAGAGCCGGTGGATGTGGAACGAGCGGGAACCAGAGACAGCTTTAGGAATTGGGGTTCCAGCAAGTGCTTGCACCCATGTATGGAGACTCTTAACTAAGCTTTTGCTACATGCTGTTCCAGGAAGGGAAATGATTCATTTTCAAACTTAAATCTTCGCGGACTTAATTACTATAATAAAGAAATTGTAAACAGAGACATTTTATCTCTTCATTCTCATCAGTGGAAAACTTATTATCAAATATTTCCCTGTTAATAGAGCTGTATTCTTAGGGGATAAATTCCAACAAAAATAGTGAGTCTGTTTTGAAACTCTAACAACAATAGTGAGTTATGTGTTGAAATCTGGAATGTAATCAAGGTAAAGAGAAAAGGAAGTGAAATTATCACTCACGTACGGGGTGAGTTGGGGGGTGAGGGATGGGATGTATACTGTTTTCTTTTTTTGTTTGTTTGTTTGTTTTGTTTTTGCTTTTGTTTTTGTTTTTATTGGTGGTGGAATATGGGCACTGGTGAAGGGATGGGTGTTTGAACATTGTGTAACTGAGATATAAGCCTGAGAACTTTGTAACTTTCCACTTGGTGATTCAATAAAATAAATTTAAAAAAAAGCAAAAATAAAATAAAATAAAATAAATTGTACCACATTCATCCAACTGTGTTTCCTAAACATTCAGTTCCTGAAACTTGTCAATCATTCCTTATCCACTGATGTTCCTTTATACCAAACCATAACATCTTTGAAGGTTTAATTCAAGCATCAACTCCTAATCAAACAATTCCTGACTCCAATGGCCTTCCCCTCTGTTTTCCTTGTTTCTCCTAGTTCTTTGTTAAGATCCTCTCCAACACCCATCCCATTTTTACAATTCTTGCTTGGTCACTACTCTGACATGCTAAAATGTAATTTTCTTTTTCTTTTTTTTCTCCTTGGGGTTTGTAGAGACTCTTAAATATGTTGCCTGAAGTCTTTTGTCTTTTAAAATTCAAATCACTCCTGGTGGTGCTCCAGGGGTCAGATGGGATGCCAAGGATTGAATCTGATTGGCTGCATTCAAGGTAAGCTTCTTCCAGCTGTACTCTCTAGCTCTCTTTTGCAATTTTTGTTTTCAGCCTCATTCATTATAGACATATTTTAATTTACAAAGATTTTTCTGATCATGGTTTAATGTTATTAAATAAATTTATAAAGTGTTTACTTGTATTTTTCACTTGTGACATTTTAATATTTTAATAGTTTGCCAAAATTCTTGATCTTGTATTTTTTTACCTCTAGGATATACTGTTTTTGCAGCCTTATGCTTGTAACATTATTATTTATACTATATATATGAGTCTGTTTCATGACTTGGGATTTTTTTATTAAAACATTTTTATTTGTGGGGCTGGAGCGATAGCACAGCAGGTAGGGTGTTTGCCTTGCATGCAGCCTATCCGGGTTCGATTCCCAGCATCCCATCCCTGAGTACTGCCAGGGGTGACTCCTGAGTTCAGAGCCAGGAGTGACCCCTGTGCATCACCAGGTGTGACCAAAAAGCCAAAAAAAATTTTTATTTGTTTTTTAAAAAATTTTATTTTCTCCTTATATAAATACTGGTTTACAAACTTACTCATGATGATTTGTTACATTCAATATTCCAACACTAGTCCTACCACTATTGCACCTTTCCACCACCATTATTTCCAAATTTCCCAACCACCTTGTAAGCCTGCCCCCATAGCAGGGCTTCAATAATTTATCTTATATTGCCTGTTATGAATCATTACTAAAAGAATGATCGAAAAATATTTCCTTAGAAGAAAGTTAGTGAAGATGGTTGTATCTCACCATGGAGACATTAGGCCCTTGTATGAAATTACTAAGATGTCATTACTGGATAAAGATAAACCTTCTGTGTTTATATTTTGCTAATAAAGATTGGTTGCCTTATACATTACATCCCATCCAACCTAGGGTGCTACTCCTGGTTTTTCAGTATTGTAGTGTTTGAGATGTTGTGCGGCCACAAAAGCAATAGCTCTCTAGGATGTCCCTTCATATATGTTTCTCTCTTTGTGTGCCTGGTTATTTATTTACATAATTCTTTATTTATTTTAATTTTGGGGCCACACCCAGCAATGCACAGGGTCTACTCCCAATTCTGCACCAGGAGTTACTCTGGGAGTCCATATAGAATGCCAGGGATCAAACACAGGTCTGCCATGTGCAAGACAAACACATTACCCCAATGTGCTATCAAGCCAGCCCCCCTGGTTACTTTCTATGAGTGTCAATACATGGTATATGAAAAGGTGGTCAATGTGAATTGTGTACATTGCAGGATTATGGTCACTGAGGTGGGGGAGAGAAAGAGAGAGAGAGATGATTATCCTACAATGTGGCAGAGATAGATGATGCCTCCAAGAGAAGGTTATAGGGATTTTGGTGATCTGGAAAAGCCAGTAAGGAGCAATTAAAAAAACTAGAGTTATGGAACTATGGGCTAGAAAGAAGAGCCGGGTCTGTATAGATAAAGTGCTCCAGAAATATACAGAAATTACCCTCAGATCTTTGACAAAATATCTATGTGCAGATGCATAGATTTAAGCTCTACTCTCTGGCAGAGAATAAATACACTCATTCTCTGCTTAAAATAAGAATATGCTCTGAGAAACGTGCCTAATGTGCCTGTAGGTGTTCATCATTGTTTGAACATCACAGATTACAATAACCCAAATCTGGATGATTTACTTCACACCTTGACTAGACACAGGGACCACCAAAATATAAGTGCTTCATAACTGACTGAAATGTTGTTGTATGGCACATGACTGCATGTTTCTTGAAAAGCAAATAGAGATTCTGAAGACTTCATAGTACTGGGTACAGAAGAGGTTCCAACAAGTCAGAAAGACTTGGGAGATACTTAAACCTAACATTTTAATACAATCATTTAATTTAATTTAATTTAATTTCTAAAAATATTTAATTTTATTTCTAAAAATAATTTTGGCTATGGGGCTGGAGCTATAGCACATCAGGTAGGGCATTTGCCTTGCACGCGGCCAACCCGGGTTTGATTCCTAGCATCTCATATGGTCCCCTGAGCACTGCCAAGAGTAATTCCTAGCACAGAGCCAGGAGTAACCCCTGAGCATTGCCGGGTGTGACTCAAAAGCAAAAAATATATATATTTTTGGTTCCTATAGCTTTCTTACCGATTTCTCCATCGTTAACAGTTGGTTTTTATAAATTTAGAATTATAAATGATAAGTACAGCTGGATGGAATATCTTTGAGTACAAGACATTTATGAATATCTGACTACATTCACTTAATTCAGCTGACCAAAGACTTTTAGAACTGACTTTTAGAACTGCAATTATTTGGGGGGTTGGGGATTTGGCCACACCAAGCTGTACTCAAGGCTTACTCCTGACTCTATGCTCAGGAATCACTCATGGCAGTGCTCAGAGAAGCACTGCTATGTGTGGTTCAGGATGATCAAACAAAAACTAGCTATCTTCAAGAAAAGTGTCTTACTAACTTTATTGTCTTTCCTGTCCTCTATTGTAGATATTTTATGCCTGTTACATTATCATATGCAGAGCATAGGGGAAAGTTAGTTACTTCTTGATTTTTGAGAAGAATCATATTCTAAAACATATACAGTCTTTTTTTAAAAAAATTTTTATGGAATCACCATGTGGAAAGTTACAAAGCTTTCAGGCTTAAGTCTCAGTTACACAATGCTCAAACATCCATCCCTTCACCAGTGCACATATTCTATCACCAAGAACCACAGTAAACCTCCCCCCCACCCTCTCAGCCCCCCACCCCACCTGTGTAGCTGATCAATTTCACTTTACTTTCTCTTTACTTTGATTACATTCAATATTTCAACAAAAAACTCACTATTATTGTTTGGAGTTCCGCCCCCCTCCCCGCAAAGTCATACCTGCTAGAAAGGAAGCATTTGATCATTTGTTTTCCATTGCTGAGAATGAAGAGATATGAGGTCCTGTGGCTACAATAGCAGCCACAAGGTTTTGGATTTGTGATTTAGATAATGAGAAGTTGATGCTGGTGTGGCACAGGTTTGGAGGGATCTTGGGATGAAATGATTGTGTTTTGCATGTGGTGAGCGATAGCACAGTGGGTAGGGCGTTTGCCTTGCATGCGGCTGACCCAGATTCTATTCCTCTATCCTTCTCGAAGAACCTAGCAAGCTACTGAGAGTATCCCGCCCACACGGCAGAGCCTGGCAAGCTCCCCGTGGCATATTCAATGCCAAAAACAGTAACAACAAATCTCAAAATGGAGACATTACTGGTGCCTGCTCGAGAAAATCAATGAGCAATGGGATGACAGTGATACAGTGACAGTGAAGTGGTGAAGTAATTTATGAACAGAGGTGAACTTTAGCAAATATATTGACTGATCATTTGACATTCTTTGTATTAAGAGGTGGGTTTCCTATATCTTCTTTTTGTTTATTAATATAAGCTTTTAGACCCAAATGTGCATACCCAGAGTTATGTTATAATCTGAATTACGAATCTTAAATCTAAGAGGGGCCATTATCTGTTTGGCATTTCCCTTACCACAATATCTTCATGGTATTCTTATTCTTTTTCAGTTGTGCAGAAAACGTGGTGGTCAAACAGAAACTTGATTAAAGAATCGGTTTCTCCTACTGGTTTGTTTGTACCTATCTATTTGTTCTCCTTCATTTGAACACCATGGTATACCGAGATGGACACAATACATTTGTTATAGGCATTCAATATTACAATACCAGTCCCACCACCAGTGTGACCTTGTCTCCACCACTTCCCCCATTTTCCCAGCCACCTCCAAGTCTATTCCATTAGCAGAAACAAAACAATTTTATATTGCTTGTTAAAACTAAATGACTAATATAATTATCAAAACATACTTCAGTAAAAGAAAATTTGTGAAAATTGTTATATTTCACCATGGCATCATTAAATCCTTTTCTGAGGGTTTGCTAAGCTATTTGTTGTTAGTTGAGCCTTCTGTGTTAATGCTTTTGTCTATTGAGCTTAGTTGGCTTCTGTGTTACTTTCTCATCTGATTTGGTGTGCTCCTACTGGGATGTAAGTATTGTAGAATGTGGGGTGTCACATAGTAATACACTTCAGAAACTCCAGGTTATTTAACTGGGCTGTGAGTTTATATGACAGCAATTGTGGGTGTGGCTCCTGGGGCTTCAGGGACCGGGAGAGGCTGTCTGCCCCTTCTCAAGACTCCAAAGGTCTCAGTGTAAAGACCACTGTACCTGGAGTTTTTGCCTGTTTGGCATCTCTGCAGAACTTAGTCTTGAGTCAGTGGAGTTGGACCATTGGCATGGCAGCAATTGCGGGAGTGTGAGAGTGGCTACGGTGGTTTTGATATGGGGACTAGGTTCCCTGTACCATTTCCCCACCGCTCCCCCACCCCCGGGATGCTCCAGAGTTTTCAGCATAAAGAATGGTGTACTGTGAGTTTTTGTGGCTTGTTAATATTTTGCAAGATTGAATCATGAGTCGGTAAAGCTGGGCCAATAGATGAAATTCCATGGTGTTGTTTGTAGGTTGCAGCTATCTCTTTGATGCGTGATTTTCTTCCTCACTCTTCTGAATCTGAGAAATTCCGTGCATCCTCTATTCCTAGAATATGAGTAGGAATAGAGTAATAAAGGAGGACTAAAACTTCTATGTCATTCCTACATTTCATGAGCAAGTGTCTTCTCTCTTCTTAAGATTCCATTCATACAGGTTGGAGGATACTGGTGGAGGAAGAGATTAGAAGTCAAGCTGTTTTGTTAAAATATCACTCCTGAGTAAGTCATGAGAAAGTAACTAGTTAAAATGCGAGGTTCCCATGTCTTTGTTTTCAGGCATTTCTTTAGTTTTCCATTCTAGAATAACATGGTGAGGTCCCCTTCAGTCTCTAATAATATCTTTTATACTAAAATGGCATTTTCTCTAGTTACCAACTTGTTTTTAAATTCACTGCAATATCAATCTGATTTATACCCAAACACAATGCTGCATCTCACTTTCCAACTTAACATTTTTTGTGGGGGGGCGTGGTAGAGGGGAAAGACAAACCTGGTTCTGCTCAAGGGACCATTTGCATCACTAGGGTAGATTCAAGCCACGATTGTGGCCACAGTTGCTTCTGGTTAAGTATCTTAACATTTGTCTAATTTCTTTGGTTTAAAGTCTAATATTTTATAGAGCCATTTTACATGATTTTTTAAATTCTTTCTAAAAATAATTTGATGTCTATAGCTTACTATACCATTTCCCCTATGCATATCAGATGCTTTTAAATTTTTTAGCACTAAAAGTGTGTCTTGATGAACATCTTTGCACATAAGCCTTTTTAATTTTTTTTGGCAATTCTGATTATTTCCTAAAAGTAGATGATTTGAATTATGACATTGAGTTCACGGGGCATAAACATATTTGATATTCTTGCTACATCTTATAAATGTTCTTTATCCAAAACGCTGCACCTGTTTACTCCGCTGCCAGCAATACGTATGCGTATGAGAAACCCTGGCTGATGAATTTTGAAGGAGAAATCAAAGGCATTGGGGGTTTTCCTTGCTCTCAGAAAATGACATCATCTTTCCTTATGCCTGCCAAAAACAATCCTCTGTTGGGTGGACTGTGAAGCGTGACTGCTTTTTAAGCCAACCATAGGCTCTGTGAAAGTGGGATTTTACTTTGCTTTTTTTCAAGTGAGTGGGTGGCCAGCTGGCTCTGTTTCTGAGCTCAGATAGGTGAAGGTTTGAGCTGAGCTACAAGGATTTTTTTTAATATGGGGGATTTACATGAGTATTTTATTTTTTTCTCATCTAAAATCTTCTATAAAACAGATTATTTAGCATTAAGGGGCGAATTCCAAATTGGGTTCAAATTCTGATTATAGCAGATTGATCATGTGCCATACTTAAGTTCCTTAAAGATTTTTTCTTCACTATACAGTAAGATTAAGGCATTCATCTCTAGGTATAGTCAAACATTAAAAGCAATACTACGCCCTCCTCCTAGCCTCTAGTCTCATACTCCAATCCCCATCCCTGAATTTCAGACTTTACCTTGAATATCCTGTAGATGTTTGCAATTTAGCATGTCTAAGAATCTCACATGGCAGAGCCTGGCAAGCGTATTCAATATGCCAAAAACAGTAATAATAATGGGCTTCATTCCCCTTACCCTGAACGTGGCAGGGATGAATGGAGGGATGAATGGAGACATTACTGGTGCCAGCTTGAGCAAATCTATGAGCAACTGGACAACAGTGATACAGCGATACAGTGAAGGCGAAATTCTCCTGCTTCCTTAGTCCTGGTGATTTCTGCCCACTTTTCAGATCTCTGTAAAACCCACTTACCGTTTCGTTTCATTTTCTCTAGACAAATACTTCCATGTCACTCTTGACTCCCCACCTCCTTTCTCAAAAAACACACACATTCTATCTGCATATCTTTGTGTGTCTCTCCTCAAAAATATTTGAAAAATATTTGCAGAATAGTTACTTCCCCTAACCTTAATTCCCAGATTCAAGATAGTAGCTTCTCATTCTCTGAATTGTCACCACTGTTTTTATAGGCTCCTGACTTTTCCCCTTTGCTTCTGCAGAGTGTTCAGACTGAACCTTTAGAAAGAACTTTATGTGGTGCTCCCACCCTTAATAATCCCCGTTCCCACTCAGATTTCTCTTGAAATCGGAAAAATAGCTGAGCTCTCTGAAAGAGCAATGTAATCTGACCCCAGTCAATCCATGGCAAAATCTCTCTCACCGAACTTCCTCTTCCTCTCTAGCCATGCAGACTGCTGGTCTACCTTTCCCAAGAAATGAATTCACTCCCACCGTAAGACACTTCCTTAGTCTACATGGGACCCTCTGCTCTATGAAGTCCATTGTAAATCTAACAACTCACTAAATTCTTGGCCTCAATGCAATTCTATTTTACCCCATCATTTAACACTATAGGTTAATATCATTTCACCAAAAATTCTTTTACCCCCTTTATTAATTATGTTTTTCTCCATATCTTTTATACCATATAATCCGCTTGTTAATTTGTCTCTTTTTTCTATTTCCATACAGTTGTGTACCGTTAAATTGTAAATGAGATTTTTTAATGAGCTCCATAAAGATAAAATTTTTGTGTTTTATTTATAGTTCTATCCTCAACCTAGAATATAGTATGAGCCCATTAAGCATTTAATAGAATAAAATAAAAGGCAAATCATAGGTACTTGAAAAAGTAGCTATTATTATTTATAATATTAGATTAGCATCACCACCACTTGACTGATATACTGTAGAGCTTAATTTTTTGTGAATTAAGTCATCACTGATGAAAGAACGATTTTAAAATTTTTCAAATTTTATTTTGGCTTTTGGATCTATCAGCGGTGTTCAGAGCTTCTAGCTCTGTGCTCAGTTAAACTAGGGCTGGCTATATGCAAGGCAAATGTCTTAGACTGTAATATCTTATCTCTTAAACCCCCAAATTTATTTTTTAAAAACAACTTTTTCTTGAAAATAAGAATTGAATTAAATTACCTTCACTTGCTTAACACCCAAAGTTTAAGAATTGAAATTTATCAGATCTAATAAAAGAATTATTTCTCCAGACCCTTGCCAGTAACCCTTACCATAACCTCCTCTTTCTGGAACATCAAGAAAAAAATATAGAAAGACGGAATTGTGGGGAAGACAAGCCACTGAGCACTGTCAATTCACCTTCTGAGAAGTCTGAGTTCTCCATAGAGATACAGTCTGGAAATGTCTGCATTTGTGCTATGACACTGGGCTCCCCTCTAACTGTCCTTATGAGCAAGCAAATAAGTCTGTCTGTTCAATATACTTATGTATTAATTCAGAATGTCATGAACTTTCTCTATGGACTGGAGATGAGGTCTGAATGTTTAAATTCTGTTCTCAAAACTTGAAAAAATAGTCACAAGGAAAATGAGAACCAACTCAATTAATCTTGGGCAATTGTCCCTCAGGTCTGCGCCCTGATTCTAGTCTCTAGAATTAAAATGTTGATGCCAATTTGAGGGGTATCAGTGTTAAGATATGGACAGATTATGAAAACTTCCTGGAAGCATGCACCCGTGACCCCAGACGGAGTAGAGAGAGAATGGTTCTGCTGGTCAACTATCATCCCAGACTTTGTCCAGATGAGTTCCCTAAATGGGAACAATGGAGTGAGGGAAATAAAAGAGTAAGCAATTTCCCTTTTTCATGTGCTTGAATCATAACTATTTATTATTAAAATGTGACTCAGAGTGGCCTGCTCAACTGATTGTATTGATCAGTTAGAAAAGTGCATTTAAATTTTAAAATAAACTTTTAGGTATTGAGTTTGTGTGAAGTAGAACTTGCTTTTTTTATTTTTTTCCTTTTTGAGATATATGCATTTGATCTAGTATGTATAAGATATATGTGCATATAAATAAATAAAATTATTTATTCAATCTGGCACAATTTATTAAGGGAGCCATTATATTTCTTTTACAAAGCTTTCTGCTTTGTTCAAAGTAACTAACCACATGGAATGAAGTTCTCTCTGGATGACTTAGTTCCCAAACCAAACTCACTGTCACTGTCACTGTCATCCTGTTGTTCATCGATTTGCTTGAATGGGCACCAGTAACTTCTCCATTGTGAGACTTCTTGTTCCTGTTTTTGGCATATTGAATACCATGGGTAGCTTGCTAGGCTCTGCAGTGCGGGTGGGATTCTCTCGGTAGCTTGCTGTGCTCTCCGAGAGAGATGGAGGAATCAAACCTGGGCCGGCTTTATGCAAGGCAAATGCCCTACCCACTGTACTATCACTCCAGTCCACACTATAGTAGTAAATATTTCACATTCATTATTCTTCTCCATCATCAAAATAGTCATAACTAACATCATCATACATGACATCCATTATGGTGACTATCATCACAATTATTTTCATCATCTCAATAAAATTTCAGGGGCTTATTGTGTGGCAGTTGCTTCTTTACATGCGCTAATTTTCATAGATCAGCAGTATGTACCTTATACCACAGATGTGGAAATGAAGGTCCAGAGGGCAGCATTCCCAAGAACACATATATCGTAAGTGATTGATTGAGGATCTGGCCCTTCTCAGTGGAAACCTGGGCCTATCAGGACTTGCTACTTATCATAGTGCTTCCTAGACTACATGACAACAATTTTCTCCATTGTAGGGTCACTCTCTAGAGAAGAGGCAGCTGTTTCAGGTCAGGGGCCAATGGACCTGGCATGAATTTGCTCTAGTGTTATAAATATCTGAATAAACATATTTCATCTCAAATATAATTTTTAATCCTTATAAAATGTTTATAGACTAATAGTGGCTACTTTGGAGGTCACTTTAGTTTATGCAGAGGGAGGAATTAACATTTAAGGCAGGGTTAACCTCAAGTTGTTACCTGAAGACTCAACTGGAAAGAAGCTCCATTAAGAGGCTCACATACACACTGATATACGAGGTACTTTTATCTTATTTATTGTGGATGTGCACAGCAGGCTAGAATTGCAGTGACACAGGGCAGTGTTTCCATGGTGAAAGGCAGTTGCCCCAATCCTGTTCCATTAGCACAACTCATACACGATTTATCCAGTTGCCTGGCGACGCAATGTGCTCTATTTAAGGGGTGAGTCAGGGACAGAACAATTCCATTTGGGAACAACTATCTCTGAAACCTTGGATCTCTGAGTGTTGGGGGCTGAAGGCACAAAGAATAAAGCCACTAAGTGAGCCAAAAGATACTGAAAGCCAAGGATTTCACCTGGGAAACTCTGGGATATGATGATGTCTATTACAGACCTGCTGATATTTCTGCTGAGTCTCATTCTTGTCAGCAACCAAGGAGGTGCTAACTGCATCCAGGTAACACTTCAGAAGGTAATTTCACACCCTGCCTAGTGCTGATGAAGCACTATTAATTTGGGGACACTTTAACACTACCACTTCACCACACCAGCTTAGCAACCTGGCTAATTAATGGGGGAAAAATAGGAGTTAGGGGGTGATTTAAAGAGACATTTCAACAAAAATATAGTCACTGAAAATGTTTTGATACCTTGGTGACTTCGATATTTGTTATATGCCAATGCAGGTGAGGCTACAATCTTTTTCTATTTTTTAAATTTTATTTTATTTTATAAAGTTATTCACAATAATTGATTACAGTTAATATTTGTGAACCAACTCCACCACCACTACAACTTCCCACCAAAATATTTCAAATGTTTCCATCCCAACCCCAAACCCCACCCCCAAAGCAGAACCAAAGTAATTTATTTTGTCAGGTGCTGGGGGTCTTTGGGGGCAGAGAGGGAAACTCACTGGCCCCCGTTCGATTTGCCCTGGATGAGACAGCCTGGTGCGGGGGCTGGAGACATCTGTATGGTGCATAGTTCTGTGCTCTCTTCTGCGAGATTTCTTGCTGAGTCTCTGGATCATGGCTGTTAATGAGATTATATGGCACCAGAAGCAGTTTGTGGGCATCACTGCCAAGCTGCTGGATACACAGGGAGATGGGGGTAGGTCACCCATTCCTGACTCTGTTGAGTCTGCAGATTTCAGTCACAAGTCCTGCATACCTGAGTTTTTCTAGATTCACTTACAGGTGAGGCTCCTCTGAGCATGTGAAAAGTGGCCAAGAATATGGTGAGGATTGAGTTCTGGAGGCTTTCCTCTGTCAGGGCTCCACTGGGGAGAGAGGAGAACTCATGTTTCCCTTTCTGAGCTGCCCCTGATGAGACACCTTGGTGAGGGGTCTGGAAGCATCTCTATGGTATTGAGGCTACGATCTTTTAAAAACACATATAGAGACTTTTATTTGTTTTCTTGTAAATTAGTATACTACAGCATAGATGTTAGGTATGGTGGAAAAACCAAAAATTTGAAATTAAATAGATCTGAGTTTTGACACAAAGTCTCTTCTTACTAAAGCATTAAGTTTTATCAAGAAACTCCATGTTCATCATCTTTAAAGTGGGGCTTATAGTCTCAGCATTGCAAGGTTATTCTGACTGGAGATCTCTGTATATAATTCTCTCAGAATTATGTTGGTTCTTTAGTGGGTACTTCAGGAATAGTTTAAAAGTGATAGTCAAGTAGGAGAAGTTTCTAGACTGGGAATGTGTTTCTGAAGTGGATTCTCTGAATTAAGAGTTTTTGGTCATAAAACATTTTCATCATCATCTTCCTGTACAAAGACTGGACTAACTTAGGTCAAGGGGGCCTGTTGGATTCAGATAAGGGATGTTTGCCAGCAAAGATGATTCTCCACAAAGAAACAGACTTGAAGTCCAGAATATACAGTCTGGAGTGGCCACAAAGATGGGACAGAGAGTAGGGTGCATGCTGCTAGCCTGAGTTTGGGTCCTCACATCTCATATGGTCCCCTGAGCTCCGCCAAAGGTGATCCCTGAGCATATAAAACTCAGGATAAGCCCTGAGGATCAGGGATGTGGACCAAAAGCAAAAAAATTAATTAGAAAAATTCAGAATATACAGCCTGGAGATACTTGGCACTAAAGATGAAAACTCCAAGGTCAACCGGGGTGGGGAGAGTTATACAAATTGTTTATTATGGGCAAGATTCAGTGACAGCTCTTGAGAACCACTCATGGTAATTATTCCCAGAGAAGATGGAAAGATAAAGATGTGGATAATTTAGAGTTATAATGTCCACAAATTTAAAAAGTATGGAATAGAGATATTTTAATATTTTAAAATTTGTTATTTTTAATACATTTTTATTGAGATTTTGTAGTTTACATTGCCATCGATAGCATTTTCTCATGCATGTAATCCAACACCACCCCCATTACCAGTTACCCACCTTCCCTTTCCAAGTACCCCACGACCCCTCCCTCTCCAACTCTCCAACTCAGTTCTAGCAATCAATTCTCCATCATGTTGCCCTTTTACCTGTTTCTACCTTCTTGTGTATCTTTAAGTCCCACATATGAGATCATTCTGTGCCTACCTCTATATTTCTGTTCTCACTCAGCATAATATCCTCTTGTTCAACTCATGTTGCTGCAAATACATATCTTTGTTCTTTGTTAGAGATTTATAGTATTTTTTGGTTACACCCAGTGATGCATAGGGATTACTCCTGGCTCATGCACTCAGGAATTACTCCTGACGGTGCTTGGGTGACCATATGGGATGCTGGGAATTGAACCCGGGTCAACAGCGTGCAAGGCAAATGCCGTACACACTGTGCTATCTCTCCAGCCCCAGAGATTTATAGTATTTTATGTTTTATTTATACCACAACTTTCTGATCCATCTGTAGGTAGACATAGGTTGTTACCATATCTTGGCTATTATACTAAGTACTGCAATGAACATAGGTGTGCATATATCCTTTTGAATTAATGTGCTTGTCTTTGGGGGATAGATGCCAAGAAGTGGCATTGATGGGCTGTATGGTAGTTGTATTCCTATTTTTGGATATATATCCTTATTGCTTTCCATAAAAGCTGAACCAGATGACATTCCCACCAGTAGTGGATGAGGGTTCCTTTCTTACCACAACCCTGCCAACACTATTTCCACATTTTTTGATACATGTCATTCTCACAGGTGTAAGATACATCATTGATTTGATCAGCATTTCTGTATTCATGAGTCAGAATAAGCACTTTTTTCATATTTTTATTGTCTATCATTGTGGATGTGTCTGTTCATCTCTTTACCTCATTTATGTATGAGGTCATTATATTTTTTGTTGCTGAGTTTGGTGAGTACTTTATATATCTTGGCTATCAATCCTTTATCTGTTGTATTATGTGCAAATATTTTCTCCCACTCAGTAGGCTGTCCTTTTATTAGAGTGTGAGTTTCTTTTGCTGTGCAGAATATTTTTAACTTTGATGTATTCCAGTTTGTTTATTGTTGTTTCTGTTGTTTTTGCCACTGTAGCTATGCTGTTGTAGATTCCTTCTAAAGTCATTTTCCTGGAAAGTTCTGCTGATGTTATCGTCAATGTATTTTATGGTTCTTGATGTAATCTTGAGATCTTTAATCCACTTTGAGTTTACTTTTGTGAAGGGTATGAGGTATAATTCTGATTTCATTTTTTTTCTGGCTATCCAGTTTTCCCAGCTGTTTTTGTTAGTTTTCTTTGGTACATTTAATATATTTGCCTCCTTTATTGTAGATTAGCTGACTATAAATCTAATCTGGGGACTAACCTCAGGACTTTCAATTATGTTCCATAAGTCTGTAGTACATCAGGAAGCTTTTAAAGGAGAAGGTGGGAAAGGAATATAAAGATACTTTATGTTGTAAACCTATGTAGGGGCATAATAAGTAAAATATATATTACTTAGTTCAAATTCAGCAAGAAATAAAAGAAGTGTGGTATTTATCTATCTACCTATACAATAGCATGATAATAAACATCAGGACTGAGCAAAATATATTACCTCCAAAAAAGGGGGTTGTAATTAAAAAATTCAGCATTGCAACTAACTTGATCTTCCACAAGAAATATTGTACTTAATGTGTACAAATCTGTCTCATGATCAAGTACAAATATTGGTCTGTCAATGTCAAAGTAAAATTTAAATTCCGAAAGTGATCACTTCTTTGATTCATAGTATGCTTAAGTTTACTTTTTTTCAGTTTCTTTCTGCTGGTTGTCTACTCAATATATAGTTAGCCCCTCTACCTAATCACTGTATCACTGTCATCCATTGTTCATCGATTTATTCGAGCAGACACCAGTAACATCTATTCCTCACAGCCCTGAGAATTTAGCAGCCTCTCTTTACTAATCTTTCCCAATGATTTGGAGGCTTTTTCAGGGTCAGGGGAATGAGGCCTATCATTACTGTTTTTGGCATATCAAATACACCACAGGAAGCTTGCCAGGTTCAGCCTGTTTGGGCGGGATACTCTCCGGTAGCTTGCCAGGCTCTCCGAGGTGTGTGTGTGTGTGTGTGTGTGTGTGTGTGTGTGTGTGTGTGTGTGTGTGTGTATTACTCTCTATGATTTGTTGCCTACTGATTGAATTCCATCAAATATGGTGTGATAATTATGGAAAATGAATAGGAAGTGTCTTATAATGTGTTGGTCTAGAAAGTAGCCTGAAGCTTGGCAGCAGTAGGGTAGTGGAGGGGTCGGCTGTTGAGGCTGGGTCCCTTGGGGCGGGGAGGTTTCTCACCCGCCCCCTTCTGGGGCACCCCGAGTGAAAACAGTCTGACACGGAGTCTCTTCTACCTAAAAGAGCTTCTAATAGAACCTTCATTTGGGGGAGGCTTAAAGAAAGCACAACTTAAAATAATGAATTTCTAAATTCCTTTGCAACAAGCTCTAGCTAGGTATCACAGCCATGACTGAAGAAATTACATGTCCTTTGATATAGGGCATGGCAAGTAGTAATCAGTTCTCTCATAACTTCCCTTTTTAGAGCCTTTTTTCTTCTTATCTGGATTAATGGCATAGCACTCAATTTGTAACCGTAAGCATAAAGTGTGTATGCAAAGATGGAGTGATTCCATGTTCCTGAGTTATCAAACTAGTCCCAGAAGCTTAATACCAGATTTAGGCTTATTGCTTATTTTGTCACCTTGAATTGAATTCTATTACTTGTAGCCAAATGCATTTACAATGAGCATAATTTTGAAAATGTATGATAATACTAGAGAAAGATATGTACTTCTACTGTTCAATTTACAGAGCACAAATTAAGGAAGGATGGGGAATTATTGACTCACAGAGACAAAAAGTGGGGCAAAGGCCAAGCTGATGGGACAGTACATGGTTATGTTGTGTTGTGTTGTGGTGTGTTGTGTCTAGAGAGATAGAGGTTATGTGTCTAAAGAGATAGAAGTGATGAGGAGGTTTTTGTTTGTTTTAAAAATTATAGATTAGGACACAGAATTTGACAAATAATCTAATGAGGAAATAGAGTTTCTGAAGCTTCAGATAATTCTAAAGCTTCCAAATATATAACCATACTTGAATATTGAAATAGAAAAGCACGGACTATCATGTGGGTGTGAGAAACAGGAAGAAGAATTCAGACCCCAGTTCTGCCACTTTCTGCTGTGCACTTGAATGCATCACTTGGCCACATCTGGACTCAGTTTCTTTCTCTGTAAAAGGGACCATATAGCAAGCAGAAATATATAAGAATTTTAGGGTATCTTCTAGGTAACTCAGTAGAGGGCAAATTCACATTCTCGTATAGGAGGTTCTAGCTGTCAGGTGACATCTGCACAATCAGGTGTGGCCTTCTGCTTGATAGTGTGGCTATAAGTACTAAATTAGTTTACCCTCATAACATTTGTATAACATAAGTGTAGCTGTCCTCATCTTACAAGGAAATGTGAGTTTAAAGACATGGACAACTTGGCTGAGTTCACACTGCAGCGGAAATCTTTCTAGTCCTGTTCCAGCTTAGTTTCATAAGCACTCACACTACCTTCCATATTTGGTAAAGATTTCTAGTCTTTTTTTTTGCAATGTGATTGAGTTTTGCTGAGCAGATTATCATGCAGAACCAAGTGTATATTTCCCAGCTGTCTTGAAGTTCTAAGTCACCATATAGCTAAGGCTGAGTTAGCAAAAAGCGAGTAGAAATACACAGGAACTTATACTTTGAGCTTATAACGTGAGCATATACTTGTTTTTCTCTGAAGGATGGAATCATTGATATGAAGATTGCAGCTCCTGAAACTTTCTCAGACCCTGTGGTAACATTCAATAGAAAAATCATGTGCTTGAAAGGATGAACCAAATGTTAGAAGATTGTTCCATAATATCACTATGTAACATACCAGATAATCCTGGATTTCTTGACATCTATTCTATTTGGGTGAAACGATTGTTGCTCTTACTTGATATACTTATTTTATTTTCTATTATATTAAATGAACTTTAATATAACATACATGCTAAATAATATAACCAATGTGTCTTCTTGCAATGTTATTTATCTGTAAACTTGACCTAAGGAAGTCACTGACATGTTGATAATTTTGACCAAGGTATAACTGGACACTGGAAAAGATGCAACATCTATTCTGAACCCAGGGTTCATCCTCATATGTGCTTTCCATTGCTTTTATTAAGATGACAAATTGTAATATATAAAAAAGAAAGAGTTGGAATCTGGAAAGAGTTGGAGTCCAATATAAATCCAACAGTTGACCAGTATTGGCTCTGTGGCCACAGTTTTGGGCTTTCTGAATCTCAGTTCACACATCTATAAAACAGATCATATCATTAGTGTAACTCAGTAGAGATGCTGAGGGGGAATAAAAAGATGCCTAGCGTAAAAGAATCTAGACTAGTTTTACAACATAACAGATGGTTGGCATAATTGTTGAATCCAGTGTTGCTAAATTTTAATCTGGTCCGAAATCCACAAACTTTCAAACCTTTATGCCCTCTCCTTTCTTCACTTTTTGGTGGGAAGGGTCATACCCAGAAATTCTCAGAAGTTACTTCTGGTTGTGCTTAGGGGATCACTTATAGTGCTAGGGATTGAACTGGGGTCACCTCTGTGCAAGGCAAGTATTTTTACCCTTATACTATCTTCTGGGTTCCTCTCTTCCTCACATATGGCTCATCTTTCTTTAAAGTACTTATACCGGAATGAGTTACTTCCCTCTGCTTTTCTAACTTTGTGGGTCAGTGTTCATGTATGAAGATTAAAGGATATCTCAGGATAAGAATAGAAGCAGCCAGGACAGGGATGAGTCTCCGGTTCCCCGGAATCTGTCATATGTTCTGGTGATCAACACAGTTTTCTGGTTGCAACAGCCTTGATTTTCTATATATTTTTATGAAAGAGGAAAGGTTCAAGTGAGACTTGAAAGGTTCAATTAGCTCTGTTTTACCTGATGCTTCTTATACTACGTGAAGTGGTATCTAGACGATGAAAATAGAGCTGCAACCCCCAGTGAAGAGCACCTGAGCAAAGGTCACTGCTGATGACAAGGTAGCGAAGAAGAAAAGGGAATGGCTCCTGGAATAAGAGAAAACTGGTTAAATTTCTCATCCTATTTTCTCCAAGCCTCTGTGTTTTCATCAGCAACATGCAACAGCACAATGAGTTTTAGGTGAGCGCTAAGTCCTTCATACATATATACAAAATTGACTACATTATGTATTGAAATAGATGTTAATCCTGTGCAAAAGACACAATACTTGAAAGGAGAATGAGAAGAGATATAAAAATGCAAGTATATATAGAGTTGGGAATGAGATGGCCCTGAAGAGATGCTGTAAGAGATTCTCTTTACATGTTCCATACCTGTTCTTTGAGGTCCATGAAATAGAGATGTGCTTAGAAAATTGTCACTGAAATGAAGGTGTGACACTGCAGGAAGTAGAACTCAAACCATATGCTAGGCATTGTAGAGAGTGTAGCTTTCCTGTATCACTGTATCACTGTCATCCCGCTGTTGTTCATCAATTTTTTCGAGTGGGCACCTGTAACGTCTCCATTCGTCCCAGCCCTGATATTTTAGCAGCCTTTCCTTACTCATTTTTCCCAAGGATTGGAGGCTCTTTTCAGGGTCAGGGGATGAGACCTCTTATTGTTACTGTATTCGGCATATCGAATATGCCACGGGGAGCTTGCCAGGCTCTTCCGTGCAGGCGGGATACTCTGGGTAGCTTGTTGGGCTCTCCGAGAGGTATATACATATATTTCCCTTTATGGTGATTTGTAGCACGGCCGTTCATGTGTGAGGCTCGGCCTGAGCATGTGGAAGCAAAAATTAAATTCTTCAAAATTTGAACCAGTGATCAAGAAGAATTGTATAGTGGGTGCAGGAGAAAGTCTCTTTTTTAGACGTGTTGACCTATTGTTCAGCTAATATTTTTTGTTTGTTACAGTAAAATATGACACTTAGTTTAGAAGTTTATTTTTTACTTAGTGGAGTTATTTAATAACTGTATATGTAATTTCTTGTAACCCCTTCACAAGGACGCCTGCCAGTCACTGAGTAAAATAGAAACAATGGCTTAGGGTCCACAAGAGTGACTTGGTTAATGAACAATGCTTGATTCCTTTGTGTAATCACTTTTTCTCTCTTCTATATCAATGCTTGCTTCACTATGCTACATAAATTTATTGGGTACCAGGACATGGGCCTGGTGAGTTAAGCTAATTTTGTGGGTGCTTATGAAAATGACAGGTATGGAAGGATGTGTTTTTTTCCTAATCAAAAGCCTGAGCTTCTGCTGAGAAGCTGCTGCTCTTGTCTAGCAGGAAAGCCTGACAGCTGGTGTGAACACACTCCTTCAAATTTTATTTGATGTCTCAATGTCTCCTTTGATCATGACCCCCAAAACTTTGGAGCTCCTGTAGGATTTGATGGTGAACCCCAGCACAACAGGTCCCCGGGACAGCTGCAGAGACTCTTCAAAGGACCATGTTGCCTTTGCTTTGTTCAAACCTCTGCCGGGTTGCCCAGGGTGTCAGCTGACCTGATGCCCCCAAATCTCTTAGATTTGGCTCTCAGGAGTCCTCTGTGAGCTGGTAAGACTCACAATGGAATAGACATATATTTATGCTGCTGGGATAGCTCAGTGGAGCAAGAGGTGACTAGAATGGTGGCGATCCAGGCTCCATCAAATGGTCTCTTGACAGCTCAGGAGGAAATCCAGAGCCTAATGTGGGAGTGGAGAGCGTTAGTCTCACTGGGCACTGAAATTAGTCCATTTGGAACCTAAAAAAATTCTATTATGTTCATGCTAATGGAATACTGCAAGTTTGCCTTTTATAAAAAGTTAGTACAAGTGTTAATTGTGTCAAAGAACTGGTCTTTGGGTCCTAGTGATAGTGCAGTGGGAAGGGCACTTGCTTCGTATGAAGTGAAAATCTGGGCTCCACCTCCAACACCCCGTATGATCCCCAGTGACCCACCAGGACTCATCCCCGAGCACTGGTTGGTGTGCCCTCTCCCAAAATAAATACAAATAAGAAAACTAAAAGAATAAAAAACTCACTGATCCCAAGAGGAATGCACTTGTGCTGAGATGTTTTCAATGGCCCCTGTGGCCCATCTCGACATGTCTGGGTCTACTCAGGGCAGTAGCGCTGCATCCAGCCTTCCACAGTCCTGGACAGGGACTTACAGGCCCAGCGAGGAGATCGTTGGTGACTCCCGGTGAGGAACAGAGCAGCTTTCCTATCTTTTATAATTTCAGGAGTTGTGAAACTGTGTATGATTTTGATTGGAGGTATGAAGTTGAGGCAACTATATAATCTACTTTTTACCCACCAATCAACAATATTTTCTGTATGGCCCCTCTGAGAGAAGCACTGTGTTAAATGTTGGGGATATTCGAATTACCCCAATCCAGGTCCTACATTCATGTATCTTACTGTAATTAAGCAGTGTACAAATGAATAAAGCAATAATTACACTCAAATGGATTTGGGATTAAATCCATGGGTATATTTTTAAAATTTTTTAATGGGAAAATTATCTTTGAGGTAATTATTGTGCCACCTCTGGATGTGAGAAGCAGTCAGAAAGATAAAGCTGGACACTGTAGGCTAAGAAATTTGAAGTCAAATGAAATGTTTGCAAGGAGAATTAGACACTACGTTCTAAATGGGGCTATAGCTAAGAATTGGGTTACAGTTGATAACATACAAAAATTCTACAGCAATGAAGAGAAGGAAGCAAGAAATACGCTTGAACAGAGAAAGAGAGAAGGGTGATAAGTGATCAGGGTCTTGGATGATAAATTCTTCCTATTTCTTCTTTCCCTCCCCCCATTCCACCCACCAAATATATCTCTCTTTTGACTAAATGGTACTGTAGAAAGTTGGAATGAAAGTACCACAAAGAAAAAACACTGAAGAAAAATCAAATTTTTTGTTTCCGATTCGGGCAAAGGCTGCTGGGCCTCATATCACATTGTCATGTGACAAGGATCATTTTTTTAAGTGAAATGACTGAAAAATTGAATTATGTGAAGATACACTGTCTATGACTTTGGGGTGCACAGGGGTCTGTAGCCCAGATTTGGTAGAATTGACAGCTGACAGCTGTCTTTTAGATGGGCGGTGCCTTGTCCAGAGAGCTTACTTTTGCAGCCCTGTAATGAATAGAGATATTTGTACAGTTTTTCTATGATGTGTTCCCAATGGGAAATAATTCTCCAGTCCAAGAATTGAAGCATACTTTTTCCTTTTATTGTCAGAAATTAAATAACTGATGCTTTGAAAGCCATAGGAAATTGCACTGCTGTGTGAGCACAGTTCTAAACAAATTACTAGAGCATACCTGTGTTCAAATAAAGCTTTGTTGTAGACAGTGAAATTTAGACTTCCTATCATTTCAAGTATCATGAAATAGTGATCTTCTTCTAATTGTTCTCACCATTTTAAAATGTAAAATCCACTATTGTTTACAAGTTTATAAAAATGGTGGTGAGTAGATTTGACTCAGGACTTCTACTTTGCTGAATATCTTCTAGTCTTCAAAGCATCCTGAAGAGTCAATATATATTCCATATGGTTTCCTCATGTGTCCAAGTAGAGCAGGGTATCCTGGCTCTATAGGTTACTCATGAGGAAATGTCAATAAACAATAAACTAAAGGACTGCAGGGAAAATATTGTATCTAACATGTAATTTTATGCTTCATTTATATACAATTAAATATATCTTATATTATATGTAAACACATAATATATCTATATATGCTTTCTTTTGGTGAATATACACCAAAAGTATGTGTTAACCTCCTGGTTTTATGTATTATCCTTTGTTTGTAAAGACAACGAATTTAATGCATAAATAAGTAGAGTGGTGATTCCCTTTAGTCAGATCTAGTTTTAACTTGGATTTTGTGTGTCTGTCCCTTCACATGAATTCATAAGGTGGGAAAAATTCTGGTATATTACATATCTCATGAGCTACCTGGGATATGTGGCATCTTTTCAGGCATTCTGAGAAGCTTGCTTGCCTATTTCTCTCCCTTTTTCCCTAATTTCCTTCCATCAACCACAATTTCAAGTGTTCACTCTGAATGTGGCACTGAAGGATGTACAAGAACATGAATGAATTTTGAGTTCATCTCAATAGGCTTGTCACGGTGGGGCACACAGAATCTCCTGCTTCATGATGATCTCCCCATTCATAAGGACACCTGGAATTCTGCTATGAATGAAGACATTTCCTCTTAGACTTTTTGCAATTTTTTCTTTGCTGTAATGTAATGACTCTAGGAAAGAGACAAGACCTAAATTCTAGTAAACACACTTCAAAAATAATCAGGAAAAATTAAGGAAATGATTAAACCTGTTAAATGCCGAAAGGAAGCAGAGAAAAGGGATGGTCTCTCTCTCTCTCTGAAAACCTGTTTGCAGCTTTTGTTGGCTTTAGATAAGAGCAGTTAAGGTGATGGTCAAATACTTTAACAATTGGTACCCATGGCAACAACCAATCAGAATAGATGCCAGCTTGTAGTTATTCTGCAATATATATGCCAGAGTATCTAATTCAGACATCCACAGTGAAACATTGTTTGGGATAACAAAGTGTTGGAGAGGGCTTAATGTCCAATGTGCAAGGAATTATGTGGATTAAATAATGTCATTGTTTAAATGTTGTATTTCTCTGTAGCAAGATACTCTGAACTAGAAATACTTGCAGACCCATGGTTTTTTAAAATTAGTGTCAAGTAAAAATGGTAAGAAATATCATTAAAAATTAAAACACAATAAAATCTTTACAAATAAAAAGGTTACAACCTTAATATAGCAATTTAATTTTAAAGGACACACACATAACCAAATTAATGTAAGGAAGATGCTCTATACTAATTTAAATGCCACACAACAAAGTGGGTTATGGGCTCTGGTATGAAAAAGAAAATAAATTAAAATACATATATACATATATGAATACGTATATGAATACATAACTATATACATAAACCAGATAGAGGTTTTACATGAAATTTTAATATGCAATGAGCTGAAAAGTGTGATTAACTCTTCAGTCAAAGGTCATGAAAGCTTGAGTTAAGACAATTATAGTGGTCTCACACTGAAAGACCCCAGAAACCAAGATCAGAAAAAAAAAAAAGATTATCCCCTTTCACAACAATGCTTCAGAAAATCAAGTACCATGGAATCAGTTTAACTAAAGAGTTGAAGTACCTATACAAAGAAAATTACAAAACACTACTTCAAGAAATAAAAGAGGAATTAGGAAGTGGAGACACACCCCCTGCCCATGGATAGAGGGATTATCATTATCCAAATGGCAATACTCCCCAACGCACTATACAGGTATAATGTCCCTATCAGATACCTATGAGTTTCTTCAAAGAAATAGACAAATCATTCCTGAAATTCATATGGACAATAAACCACCACAAATAGCTGAAGCAATTCTTGGGGAAAAGTATGTGGTGGCATTACCGTCCCCAACTTCAAACTATATTACAAAGTAGTTGGAATTAAAGCAGCCTGGTATTGGACTAGAAACAGACCCAAAGACCAATGGAACAGAGTTAAATATTCTGTTACTAGACTCTCAAATATATGATCACTTAATTTTTGATAAAGGAAAAAGAAAAGTTAGGTGTAATAAGGAGAGCCTCTTCAACAAATGGTGCTGGGAAAACTGGATGGTTACCTGCAAAGAAATGAACTCTGACCTCTGTCTAACACAAAAATCAGATCAAAGTTGATTAAAGACCTCAATATCATACCTGAATCCATAAGGTAGATGGAGGAAAATGTAGGCAGAACCCTCCATGATATTGAAGCTAAAGGCATCTTTAAGGACGAAACAGCACTGACCATGCAAGTGGAAACATAAACAAACAGAACTACATTAAACTAAGATGCTTCTGCACCTCAAAGGATATAGTGACCAAAATACAGACAGAACCCACGGAATGGGAAAGAATATTTACCCAGTAACCATAAGATAAGGGGTCAATATCCAGGATATACAAGATATTAGTAGAACTGTACAAGAAAAAAATCTTCAACACCAAAAAATGGGGAGAAGAAATGAACTGAAACTTCCTCAAAAAAGAAGTACAAATGGGCAAAAGGCACATGAAAAAATGCTCTTCATCACTAATCATCAGGGAGATACAAATCAAAACAACAATGAGATGTCATCTCATACCATCTGAGACTGGCACACATCCAAAAGAACAAGAACAACCAGTGCTGGTGTGGATATGGGGAGAAAGGGGCTCTTTCACTGTTGGTGGGTATACCAACTGGTCCAGCCCTTTTTGGAAAACAATATGAGTGTTCCTTCAAAAACTAGAAATTGGGCTTCCATCTGACCCAGAAATATCACATCTGGGAATATATTCTGAGGGTTCAAAATAACACAGTAGAAATGACATATACACTTGTATGTTTATTGCAGCACTGTTCACAGTAGCCAGAATATGGAAAGAATCCAAATGCCTGAAAGCAAAGGACTGGTTAAAGAAATTTTGATACATCTATACAATGGAATACTATGCAGCTGTTAGTAAAGATGAAGTCATGAAATTTGCTTATAAATGAATGGTCATGGAGAGTATCATGCTAAGTGAAATGAGTCAGAAAGAGGGGGATGGACATAGAGACACTGCACTCATTTGTGGAACATAAAACAATATAATATGAGACTGATACCCAAGGACAGCAGAGACAGGGCCAGGAATATTGCTTCATGATTGGCAGTCTGCCTTATGAGCTGGGGGAAAAAGCAGCTGGAATAGATAAGGGATCACTGAGTCAAGGATGGTTGGAGGGATAGTTCCAGATGGGAGATGTGTGCTGAAAGTAGATAAAGGACCAAATGTGATAGCCTCTTAGTATCTGTATTGCAAACCATAATGTCTGAAAGTAGAGAGAGAGTATGGAGGAAATTGTCTGTCATAGAGACAGGGGGAGGGGTGGAATGGGGTGGATACTGGGGACATTGGTGTTGGAAAATGTGCACTGGTGGAGGGATGGGTGTTCAATCATTGTATGACTGAAACTCAAACATGAATGCTTTGTATATGTATCTCACAGTGATTCAATAAAAATAACCTGGTTTATATAAGATAAACACGAAAGAGCCTGGCAAGCTCCCCATGGCATATTCAATATGCTAAGTACAATAACAATAACAGGTCTTATTCCCTTGACTCTGAAAGAGCCTTCATCGTTAGGAAAGACGAGTAAGAAGAAGCTGCTAAAATCTCATGGCTGGGATGAATGGAGATGTTATTGGTGCCCGCTCAAGCAAATTGATGAACAATGGGATGACAGTGATACAGTGATAAAATGATATAAGAAAAATTGCAAAACTAATACCAGAAAAAAATAACTGATGGATCCATAGAGCAAGATCAGAGTTAATATTACCCCTAAAGGAAATATAGCAAAAGCAAATATTTTGAATTCTATATCTGTAAAACCTAAAGAATATTAAAAGGGATCCAATCAGAACTAGGAACAACCCTTGAGATTTCTTAAAAGGATCTTTTTTTGGTCTAAGATTGATTGTAAATGTTTCTTTTATTTTTTTATTTTTTTAAATTTTTATTTATTTATTTATTTTTTAATTAAAAAAAATTTTTTGAGCCACCATGAGAACAGTTAAAAAGATTTTCAGTTTAATTCTTAGTCATACAATGATCAAACACCCATCCCTTCACCAGTGTACATTTTCCACCTCCAAGAACCCCAGTATACACCCCCCATCCCTCACTTCTCCTTTCCTATATGGCAGATGATTTCCACTTTACTCTCTCTCCACTTTGATCACATACAATATTTTGACAAAAGACCCATCGTTATTATTTGGAATTTTCCCCATAATCAGACCTGCTGAAATTAGATAATTTGTTTTCTAATGCTGATTATGAAGAGCATATGATGTTGGCTGCGTGATTTTTGATTTCTGATATTTTAGTAATAAGTCAGGAGGGATTTCTGACAAAAGCCTCCGGATTCCAAGATTGGTTTGTTTGCTTCATGGCCATTCAGGAGCCAGGAGCCATTTGTGGGTGGCAACTTGGAGCCTCGTTAGGGCGGGGAGAAGGGTGTAAATGATTTTAATAACCCCCAAAAGTAGAAAAGACAGAGTATAAGTTATAATAATTTATCCAAAAATATTCATATTTTCCCACCATTGCCTGCATCTTTTATTTATATGACAACAGTAAGGTAATCATCTCTTTTCTCTTGGGAGTAGAAATACAACCTAAGAGAATATGAGTTCTCATGGGGGAGGAAGAACATAGTGATAGACTCTTTTATCCCCATGGTCTCCAAATATGTCTTGCTCCATCTGGTATTCTAGAGCCCACTGCTCCAAAAAGATGTAGAGGGGGCTGGAGTGATAGCACAGTGGGTAGAGCATTTGCCTTGTACAAAGCTGACCCAGCCTTGTACAAAGCTGATGCGATTCTTAGCATCCCATATGATCCCCTGAGCCAAGAGTAATTCCTGAGTGCACGAGCCAGGAGTAACCCCTGTGCATCGCTGGATATGACCAAAAAAGCCAAAACAAAAAAATATTTACAGACTGTGCCATGAACCCTTGAACCTGGGCAAGCTGGCCTTTGTGATTGCTTTGGTCAATAGGATAGAGCTGAAACAAGTTATTTGATCTCAATGAGTAGGTAATTAAAATGTCAAGCATTTCTTCATTATCCTCTTGGGAAATTCATTCTTAGAATCTATTCTTCACGCTCTAAAAAAAGCATAACTCAGTCCTCAAGCACATGTCTAGGGTTATCTTGCTGTGAACCCTGCAGAGGTCTTATCAAAAGTCAGAATCAACAGTCAAGTATGTGAATGAGGATGACTTCTATTATTATTGTCCCTGGACTCAGGTTACTATATCCTGACTTCACCATATTGAAAGCCTATACTTAAGGGAGAACATAAGTTATTCTTGTTGCATTGAACTGAATTTCTGATCCATAGAAGCTGCAATAATTGTTTTATGTTCGTAAGTTAAGAATGGTTTGTAGCAAGTATAAACAGGCCCAGCATCCTAATTTCCCCCTTGGAGGTGAGAAGAGTCAAGCAGCTGTCCAAAACCCTCAGAACATTTGGGGGTGGGAGGAAGCAGGACTTGTTGGACACCATAATCAGGTGCATTTGCTGAGGAAGTCAAAGAGAGATGATGTCCTTTCATGGTGAACTATTTTCTCTTTGAAAAGAGCCCTATTTTTTCCAATGACCCCCAGCATTTGACGCTTTTATCAAAAAGACACAAGCCTTTGAGTCTTTGTTCTGTTTTCCCTCTACCATAGGATCTCCAATCTGGGCCTTGTCAACACGACCTTAACTCCTTGACATCCTCCTGTACAAATCTGGGTCTCTTCCATACAACTTGTCACTTCCCCATCCCACCATTGGGCACAGCAAATAACCAGCTTCAGTGTAGTCACAACACTAAAGAAGACTAATGTATACATGAGTCTTCTGTGATTCTCTGGAATGGCAAGGACTTCAGTGAGTGAACAGGTTGGATATCCAGGGGGAATTGTTCACAAAAAAATTGTGGTCCAGATCTGATTAGGTCAGATTTGCCTTGAAGGCATTCATAATGAGGAGCGACTGTGGCAGTAATAGGGTTGTGTGGGATCACATTGACAGTGAAGATGAGCAAAGATGGAATGCAGATGCTAGCGATGGAATTAGCGGAGACTGGAAAGGCTTTTTCAAGGGTTAGAATCAACAGTTACCAATTGAATCTTGCGCAGAGGAAACAGTGATGTCATTTTCTGGTCTGGGTGTATGGAAATTCAATACCCAAGACAAAAAAAAAGATAACAGGCAAAATCAGATGAAGAGGCAGCAAAGAAAGAAGGAAGACAGTGAACAAACATGGGGTCAGCTGAGTCAGGGAAACTTTAAGGATGAATCTGAGACTGGAAATGTAGGTGACAGGAACATCAGTCTAGAGCTGATCACAGAAACCATCAGAATGGTCCAAGTGTGCAGGGAGAGTGTGTGCCTTAGGAAGAGGGCCGGGCTGCAGGGATCACCCTGGTTAGTACATAAACAGCCTATGTCAATGCTGGAGGGAGCTGTCACTTATTAGAAAATTTAGTGAGTAGGCTGGTCTCAGAGGTGAACATGGACCCCAGCATGTCTCCTGGCATTCTATCCATGTTTACTGAGTGTAGAATTTTATCACCAAACTGAAGCTTATCTCCAAGGGAAACACAAGACCAAATAAAAGGGCAAAAATAAAAATGGGAGCAAACGTAAAAAAGTTTTTAGGATGGCCTGCTGCAAGAGTGACAGACACCTTGGCCTGACACACGTCAGCTGAGACAGGATATCCATCCATATGTGTCAGGAAAGCTGTGTCAGAGTGCCAGTGGTGAGAGACACACTCTTGCATGTTGAAGGCCAGTTGTCAAGCAGAGGCTGACCTCCCAGGAGCTAGAAGGAGCACACTTCTACTCAGGCCCTGGGGGTCTGAGTGACACTTGCCCCTGCCCAGAAGTCCCTGTCTGTGGTCTCTTCCTGCCACACAGGCAAAAGGCCTGCTGCACGCCATCACATGGTCACAGGGTAGGACCCGCAGAGCCCTGCATGGCAGTGATGGGAATGTTAGGACACACTGAGCCATCAGACAGAAAGGAAAAGCAGGGGAGGAAAATGTGTGGATTAGAGTTTGGAATGTTTTGGTTTAGAGAGGTAGATGGCTGTATCACCTCTAGCGAGTCTTTCCCCTGGCAGAGGGACTAGAGGTAGATGCAGAGTGGGATGGATGGAGGAGAAGGTAGAGATAAAGGAGAAAGATATGGAAATAGTAAAAAGGCCCCTCTCAGCCCTGGAAGAGGACCTAAGGCAGGAGTCTCTTCAACGGAAATGAGCAGAGGTAAAGAGAGGGAGAGTATATATCCGAGGGGCTTGTTATTAAGCAGGAGGGCTAATACAGGAAGAATTTGAGAATATTGGTTAGAGCACCAGAGCCTAGAATCAAGGATTAGTATTAACATCATGCTGACTGCTCACCTGAGCACTGTCATCTGTCATCTGAGCACTGCAGAGTTATGTTTCTCACTGTGTCAGCTGTTCTTCATTGACATTAGTTTTCACAGGCCCAGTGAAAAGTCAGGCAAATATTTGAGAGTTTTCTCTAACTCTTGGGTAAAACATGGCCCTTCTAACATTTGAATACGATTTTCAGCTGTCCTTCAGGAATGACATTGCCGCTTCCCCCACCCCCCAAATGCAGGTGTTCAATCTTGTCTGTTTCTCTCCCTCTCTGCCTCTTGGGTTGAAAAACCACCACTGAAGAATGGGGGACAATAACATGTTTCACCAGTATGGACCCTGGATTGGGGTGGGAGAATGAAGGAAAAGGGGCAGAGTCAAGTGTGCCATAACACATTTTGCCAAACTTTGTACCCAGGAGCTTGACCTCTAATGACCCTGCCCAGAGGTTCTTTGCCCCCTTCTTTAGATGGGTTTGTCCAGTGGAATGTTCCAGCCAGAGATTAGAGGAAAGTTGGGTGGGAGATGAAGATATTTGTTCCTTGGTTCCTCCCCGGGAGCTACTGAGTTCTCATAAGAGGGTCTGAGCCCCTCCTGTCTGCTGATCCCAACTCTCTTCCTCGGTCTTTGTGCTCATTCTCCTTTTATTGATTCACTCCCAGCTCTACAATGTTCAGAGTACAGTTATAATTGTCCTTACACTGTTTGGCTGAACTTTTTGTTCTGTGGGCCAGCAGTAGAATTAAAAGCGAACTCTTGAGGCCCTTTCATAGACTCTTCAGAGCCTCCCCCGTCCCCATTTTCCCATTCTGCATAAGCCCCTGTTTCTAGCCAGTCATCTGCGATTGGCTGCTCAGTCCCCAGTATTATGAAAGACACTCTCTGCATCTTTTCTTTTTTCTTTTTTTTCTTTTTGGGTCACATCCAGCAATGCACAGGGGTCACTCCTGGCTCATGCACTCAGGAATCACCCCTGGCGGTGCTCAGGGGACCATATCGACCATATCGGATGCTGGGATTTGAACCTGGGTCGGCCGCATGCAAGGCAAACGCCCTACCCGCTGTGCTATCACTCCAGCCCCTCTCTGCATCTTTTATATGGCTCCTTCATTTTCCATATGCCCCACCTGTATGGCACTGAAGAAAATCCAGATTATCATTGCAATATCTGGTTCCTACAAAAGATTCAATGTCCCTACTCATATCTAGCTTTGAGGCCACACTCCACACTCAACCTTGCACAGCTCTGCTCTGGCTTTGCAGATAGATGCATTTGAGATACCCAGGTCCATTGTCACTTTCAAGTTCTCATGCCTGAGCCAGATACCAGCCTGTATGTCCTCATTCCAGGAGTCATTCTTCAAATCTCCCCAGGAGACTCTTAGGAGAATCCCTCTCCAAACTCAAATTACTAAATTGGAATCTCCCAAACAAAAGTGCAACATAGAGAAAACTCTTTGCAAAGACATTTGTTGTTATCTCAGGCTCCAAAAAATCCTCTGGAAGCCATGACCAGCAGAATTCAAGTGAAAACATAGTAATACCTCCTCCCATTGCCCTGTCAGCTAGCTATTCCTTGGGACTTCATCCTCTGCAAAGCCCCCTCACTCAAGGAACCCTTTTAATATTCCCAATGGGGGCAAGATTCAAGAAATCATTTGTGACTGCTTGCATTGAAAATGTTATCATGTGAGTAATCTCATTTACTTAGGTAGAGAAAATTCTTCACATTGGAAATTCAGTCAAAATATCTTTAAAAGAATTCCATTCTTTTAATCCCATTCTTGTTATATATCTCCTGGCAATCCAAGCCACTAATCATTTCGGGTTGTTTTGACTATAAAGTGTAAGAGTAAGTTCAAAGGCATCACTCTGTTTGATACATTATTTGATTAACATTTATCCATGCCACAAAAAACACGAGTTCTGGGAAATTCAGGACAAAGTTTCTTTCTTTTCACTTATTATTGTACCACCTGCTCCGGGGGCACTGTGAATGGCTAAATGATATTAAATAAAGAACAAACACATGCTCAGTGTATTTCTCTGAAGATTAAAAAAGAAGAGATGGGTTACTATAAGCATCTTCAACAATAATCTGACACAACCCAAAGCGTTTTTTTTCGGGGACAATGCAACTCCTAATTTTAGAATGTTTTAGGATTATTATAGCCGACACCAAGCAAGGTCTTAACCTCCTTTTCCACTGCCTCTCCAAAATTTTCTGAAATACCCTGCCTTGCTCAGTGACTCCAGTCACACTGGTTTGTTGACTATTCCTGACACCACGAGCTACCTTAGGGCCTTAGCATTTCCTGTTTTAAATCCTTCTTCCTGTAACTATCCCGAGGCTCATGGTCACACATTGAATCTCTCTGGGTCAAAGGATCGTGCTATACTGCCAAGCCTTTACACATTTCCATTGTCTCTTGCACAAGTGCCTACACATACACTGGGAGACAAGAAACACTTTTTTCAGGAATTACCATACAATGACTGGACTCTAAAGTGTTATAATTCCCGGGGACCCCAATCAATACCACAGACCCCCACTTAGATTGACGGTTGTTCTTTTTCTAACTTACACTGGAGAAAGTTGAGATGAGAAAGCTTTATTTTGAAGCTAGCCAGTTTAGCACCCTTTTATTTCCATAAAATTCTGCTTGAAAAATGACTAATTATTTGTGCCTTGTGAATTGCTGCTAAAAAAGCACTCATACTTTTGGCAGTCTACCTGGAAATCCCTTTTGCTAAACCCATTAAGTCATTAGGTGTGTTAAATGTTTTTCAAGGTTACCACAGGCAACAGTTTTGCAAAACTTTCTTCTTCTGCAAAAACTCTCTTTTTCTTCCAGTCCCCAAGGATCCTTTTCCTTACTCCCATGAACCCCAACAGTCTCTCCAAGTCCTGTTGAATTTCTGTAATGGTTTTGTGCAGCCACAGAGAGGCGCAGGCTGCTTAAATCCACAGAGGAGCATGTGCTTGCTCAAATCCTAGAGATCCTCACCCAGGCATGCACAGAGCCAAGAGTCTCAGCTCAGCATCTTCAGGATGCCCCGAGCCCACTCTGGGGCTGCTCCCATCTCTAAACAAGTGTGGCAACGGCAGTTGGGCTTGGCAATTTTCATCTAACATACTTATCCTTGGGGTCCAAGAGATAATCCTGTGGATATGGTGTTTGCCTTGCATGTGGCCAGCCCAGCTTGGATCTCCTGCATTGCACAATGTCCCCTGAAGCCCTGCCATGGATCATCTCTGAGCTAAGAGCCAGGAGTAAATCCCAAGAACTTCTAAGCACAAAACATACAAACAACAGTAGCAAAAACAAAAAACAAAAAACAAGACCAACATGGTCATCCTCTGTGGAAATCTCTGTTCAATGGAAATTTCTGCAAGCAACAGAGCCTCCTAAGCCTCCTCAGAGCCAATCCTGCTTCCTTTTTCTCCCTCCTCAGTTTCTACATCTAAAGGCTTTCCCTTTCTATTCTTGCTATGTCTTCCTCATTCCCAGGTATCGCCCCCAGTATGTGCACTTGAACTCTCTCTTGGGCTCAGATTCCTGGAGGATTCAAACTGACACAAACTGTCTTTAGCTTTTTCAAATGTCTCGTTATTCCCTCATCCCATCAATTTCTGGACAGCACAGGCTTTTGTCTTGGTACCACTCTATTTCTAGGCACCCGCTTCTGTTCTGATTGCTGCAAAATAAATGATCTTTAAGTAGAGTGGAGTAAAACAATAGTATTATTTTGTTCCAATTCTGGGTCTAAATTGGGAAGGAACTCCTATTGATTTCTACTTGGGGCATCTTATGCAACTATAGTCAGATTTTGGTCAGGACTGGAATCCATCAAAGACGGGGAACTCAAATGTCTAGAAGTTCATGTTATCAGCGTACAGTGCTACTGAGCCAAATATTTAATTTTATGTAAGAATATCTTGCAGCATCTCTAGTGTAATGTCCCTGAAGAGTTGGATCTCTTCCATGACAGCTTGATTTCTCAAGAGCAAGTGTCTCATAACAAGTATATAAAAGTGAAGCAGTCTTTTTAGATTTAGGCACAACAAACTATGCAACACTATTATTATTTATCAGAAGCAAGTAAGTAAGGTTAGCACAGAGTAGAGATGAAAGGACAATAAGCCTTTAAATAGGAGGAATGTTAAATAACTTGGAAATTTGTTTTAGTAGTCATTGTCACCAGTATAACAATAGCAGAAACCAATTCTGAGCAACTTATCTGAGACTGTACGCCAGGGGACCATTCATCTACATGCTTACATTGGGACAATTCCATGATGGAAGAAGCAGTGCCTGGTTCTCAAGGAAATAGATACTTACTCTGAACATGAAAATGCCTTCCTTCTCTCCATAATTCTGCCAAAACTACCATCTGTGGGCTTACATAATGAATGTCCCATTCACTGCCACTGTACTTCATGGAGAATCATCTCTGACCAGGGATTTCATTTTCACAGCAAATGAAGTGTGCCAATTAGAATTATATCTTTGGAGTTCTTTGTACTTCTCATGGTCATCATTATCCTGAGGCAGCTGGCCTGATAAAACAATGAAGTCGTTTTCTGAAGACTCAAAAGGATCAGTTGAATGTAACAGTTTTCAGAGTAAAGGTTAATTCAATGGGATAAAATAAGTGATCTGAATGTCCAATATATGGTTTTACCCATAGTCAAGATGCATAGATCTGAGGTCAAGGAATCAAAATGGGAGAGGTCAGTATCTGTATTGAAAACCATAATGCCCCAAAGTAGAGAAAGAGTAAGAAGAAAATTGTCTGTAATAGAAGCAGGGGGCAGGGTGGCCCGGGATGGCGGGAGGGATACTGGGGACATTGGTAGTGGAAAATGTACATTGCTGGACCAAGGGGTGTTTGATCATTGTATGACTGAAACTCAATCATGAAAGCTTTGTAACTATCTCACGGTGATTCAATAAGAAAAGAAAGAAAAAATGGCAAATAACATAAACAGAAAAAAATGGGAGAGGTTTCTTCCACTGTTAATCCCAATGGCAAAATGGTCAGAGTTTTGTTTCTATTCCTGAATCTTTAGGTTTAGAGACACTGGTTCTAAAGTGAGGGAGATATTTTTCTTGTTCAGGGAACAATCTTACTTCTAACTGGACATTGAAACCATCTCACCTTTTTTTCTCTTTGGACCAGTGAACAAAGAGCAAAGTTATTGTTGCTTAGGGTGATTGTCATAGGAAAGCAGAATGGTTAATATTCGCTCTGTGGAGGTGGGTAAGAATGAAAAGGAAGGAACATAATTAAAATGCAGAAGATCCCTAGACCATATCTTAGTACTTCTGCATTCTGTGGCAATAGTGAATGAGAAACTATATAATCCTATATAGGCAGGACTATAAAGACTCAGAATCTGAAAGAATGAAGATTCTATTATCCCACCAGAGAAGGACCTATAATTAGTAGAAACTGCTTTCAGAGGATAAAATTAATACAGAAAAGATAAGTTAGGAAGGAAGTTACAATTATCAGTCACCAAGTGCAAGCAACTGCTGCAAAAACGAAAATTATATGTGATATTTCTTCTTTACTTTAAGAATATACATTTAAATATATATACGTAAATTTCATCCAAATATGTAAAATTTTATGTTTTTCTTTTTCATTTTGAGATGTGATAATCACAACAAACTTTATAGTGCAGTATTTAACTCATGAGATATCAAAAGAGAATATGACTATATGACTCCCAAAAGCAGGAATAATGACTTTAAAGAATGGACAAAGGTGGCAGAAAAGATTCTGGGTGGTATCTCAGGGTGGGGAGAGAGAGAGAGAAAGAAAGAAAGAAAGAGAAAGAGAGAGAGAAAGTCCTATTTAGCTTGGGTTGTCAGTTAAACACAAAGACTGAAGGCTTGAACAACAAAGATATATTTCTTACAGTTCTGGATGCTGGAAATCTCAGAACAAGGTGATGATGGCTGATTTGGTCCTTCACATGATCTCTCTTTCTTGCTGCGGATCTGGCTGACTCTTTACCCACCCACCCCACGAGGCTCCACCCATCCTCATGACCTCATCAACAATGAATCATCTCCCCAAATGCCATCTCCAAACCCACTAAATATTGATGCATAGGGATTTAATGTAGAAATTGGGGGGTTGGGGTTGGGTTGACTACAAATTCTTAAGCCTAAAATAGCATGATTTGGGGTGCTTAAAAGGTAATGCTTTAAGTCAGAATTATAACTTTGCTTTGCCTTGTGGTGGAAGTAAAATATAGCTCTAAGAATGTATCACTGCTTAGTTCATGAGTTTTACATTCTTTCAGATTAAGGAATGTTAAGTTGGCTGCTGCTGGAAACTTTGCTTTCCAGAATTTTCTTCCTTACATGATTTCTTGGTATAGTTGACCGAAGAACAAGCTGAATGAGGTTGGAGAAGCAAAATGCCAGCAGAAGTCTTTCCTTCTGATAGTGGACTCAGGAACAGTGATAGACATGTGCAGGGGGGACCAGTAGACCCAAACTTGCCTTTGCTCTCCCTCCTCTATGCCTTTCCCATCCCATCTTTCTTCCTGATTACCGCTGACCAAGGCTGACTTCCCAATCCACCCACCAGGAGCTTGGCTGTGGAACTGAGAGGCAGGAGCTATATATACAGTAGCAACCATACCAGCAGACAGAATCATTAAAAAAAAAAGGCTTTTTTTTCTTTTGTGGTGCACTAGTGATGCTTGGGGTTTACTCCTGACTTTGTACTCAGGAATTATTCCTGGTGGTGCTGGGGGACCATATGGTATTCCGGGGACCAAAACCGGGTCAGCTGCATGCAAGGCAAACATCTAACTGCTGTTCTCTTGCTCTGGTCCCCAGAATCATTTCGACAGCCAACTCTGCAAGCTCCTCAGTTGTGGTCTGTCTCAAAACTCATTAGTGCCTTGCTCCCCAGATTCTGGCCAGGTTCTGAGTAATCCAACTGCATCTCCCTTTCTCCACCAATCCTTTCAGAACCTCACTTAGAAGTTCCTCCCAAATTTTTATAAAGATGAATATTAGCAATCAATCTTATTCCCCAAACTGTGGGCTTGATGCACTTTGGTTATCTGTTAAGATTTTTGTTTATTAGAAAGAACTTTCTGTAAGAACCCATCTGAAAAAAATACCTCATCCCTCATGTCCTTTCCTCACTCTTTCTCTTACAGCTCTACCATCTCTTGATGCGGAACATGCTTGGACATTTATTGCCTTGTTACCACTGACTCCCTGATGGGCAAACCATTCCCTAGGAATCATGGTGACCCATACATATTTACTGCATGTGTGGCTGGACAGGCCTGATCACTGTCACTGTATCACTGTCACCCCATTTTTCATCGATTTTCTTGAGCAGGCACCAGTACTATCTCCATTCGTCCCTGTCGAGTGCTAGTGTAGTCCTATGGCATATTGGCGGCTCTTTCAGGATCAGGGGAATGAGGACTGTCGTCGTTACTGTTTTGGGCATATCAAATATCCCACGGGTAGCTTGCCAGGTTCTGTCGTTCAGGCACGTTACTCTTGGTAGCTTGCCTGGCTCTTCAAAGGGACAGAGGCTTTGGAGGCGGCCTCTAATCACCTTTATAGGTGTTCCCAGTCTACCGAATGTAAGCTTTTGGTCGACTGGCATGTTGTAATGATCTGCACACTGACAAACATACACCTGCCTGTTTAAGACCACTCATAGTAATGTATGTAATTAAGTAACAACAGCCACATGCCAGTATCAAGGCAACTAAAGGAGCAAATCAGGGTTATTGCTCATTTTGGGAAGAATTTGGCTACAGTGAAAGAGAAAGGTTTTCTCTTTAGACCATCTTCCAGTTGCAAATTATCAAATCACCATTAAAGGAAGCTGATTTTGGAAGTGTGGGTATTGCTAGGTTATGCTCAAACAGGTTTTTCCTGTATTAATTTTAACAGAGTCCAACATGAGTAGGCAGCCCATGATAATGGTTTCTTGTAAGTTCAGAAACTGTCTTTCTGGTAATATTTGTGGACTATTTAATTTACATTGTTCTGTATAAAGAATGTTGCTTTTAAAAAAGGAGGGAGTAGAATATAAGATAGATGAAAATAAAAGAGAAGGGAGAAAATTTACTAGGATAGGAAGGCATGAAAGAGCAGGAGAGTAAGTGAACACACATACATGGGGCTAGACATCCACAATAGCTCACCTTGGGGAGAATTTAGGGTTAGGGGGTACTATTCCCATTCACAGGTGAGCTGCACAGATTCAGGAAGGCAAAGGAGCTCAGATTCAAATTCAAGTATCCCATTTCAAACCTTGTCTTCTGGCCCTTATGTCATCCTTGCCACCAAAGAAAGCAGAGATATCATGAGCAGAACACTGATTATAATAATTTGAAAGTATTCTAATTTGCTCTGAAATTATAGTGTTAACTTTTGTTCTTGACCCATCAGTTGAGCTACCAATTCAGTAATCAGTCTTTCAATGACTTCATCTATGACTTCATCTATCTGCACATACAGGCATATTATTACAGAGCCTTGTTCATAGGCTCTGTAATAAATCTATGATTTACTGAACTATGTCAGCAGCCAACGTTTTATTATAGACAAAGTGAGAAGTCTTGATATATTTGAAGTACACACTTTAATTTTAAACTTGCTTAGGAGTATCACTATAGAAAGTCAGAGCTAAAACAGAGGAGAGATAAATCTGATAAAGAACTCTGTTTATCCCATAAGTAATTGATATACATTCTTTCTCTGAGAAAAACTGGGTCTGGGTGGTTGTACGCAGATCATCTGATGTTTCAGATCAAAGGAGGCACTTCGGGGTTATCTTCAAAGCTTGGGTCTTCCTCATTTGGTGTAATTTTGGGAACTCTTCTGGCTGTATATTTGTTCTCTTGAACGATGTTAGTCACATCAGGGAAGGAATGCTTGCTAGGATCTACTTCTAGTTTTTCGATTTTTCTGTGTCTACAATGGGAAAAAAATAAAATTAAATTTCAAATAGTTCATCATTTACTTACTTGGTAAACATTGGCTGGTGGTATCTCAGAAAACAGTACTAAATTAAGAAATGGTCCGAGCTCTCAGTCACATTAGAGTCTCACCAAGGAGGATTAAGACCCTGCAAGAAATAAGGTACTATACATTCCCAGAGGCCCCAGCCATGCTAATGTACAGGCAGTTGGAGAGATGATCCAGGAGATTCTGCTAACCTAAGAATATATTGTTTTGGGGCTGGAGCGATAGCACAGTGGGTAGGGCATTTGCCTTGCACATGGCTGACCCGGGTTCGATTCCCAGCATTCCATATGGTCCCCTGAGCACTGCCAGGAGTAATTCCTGAGTGCAGAATCAGGAGTAACCCTTGTGCAACGCTGGGTATGACCCAAAAAAAGTAAAAAAAAAAAAGAAGAATATACTGTTTTAGCAAATTGAAAAGATACCTCAGGCCAAGCCCACAGCCAGGATTAATAATAGAACCACTTTAAATGGCTGTTACTTCTGAATGTAGCCAGTCTCCTGGACTCTGCTGCTTCAGAGGAGGCAGCCTTGTGGTTTGGCTGGGGTAAGTATGCTGAAAAATCTGAGCCATCACAAAGTTTAGCCACTAATTTCTCCTCCCACAAAAACCAGTTTCTGCGGCCTGAGCTAAAAAAAAAAAAAAAAGAACTTCCACTGCCAATAATTTCCCTTATCATAGACATATAGAAAATTCTGGATAATATAAGTCCCTGGGCTCCTTTTCAGGCAATTTCCAATCTACATGCTTGGATTTGAGCCCAGTAACTGGTACACTGGTGTTTAGATAAAGATCACCTACCTAATTATTTTGATAAAATTACTTTTGAATCATTGCACAATTTAATTACTTAACATATATATGTTTAAATATATATATATATATTTACCAGTTGCTCTTTAGCACAGCAATATCTTGCCTACGCAAACTGACAATTTTCCTTATAACATCCAATAACACAGTGCAGTGCTCAAATATAAAATTTATCACTTTGTCATGTAATTGTTTCATTACAACTCTGTTTTCCTACTAGATTGGCAACTCTGGGGCAAAGATTCTTGTCCTTTTCTTTTTCTTTTTTTTGCTTTTTTGGGTCACACCCGGCAATGCACAGGGGTTACTTTTGGCTCTGCACTCAGGAATCACTCCTGGCTTGCTCAGGGGACCATATGGGATGCTGGGAATTGAACCCGGGTTGGCTGTGTGCAAGGCAAACGCCCTACCCGCTGTGCTATCACTCCAACCCAATTTTTGTCCTTTTATCTGTAGCCTTGAATACAGCTTTTCTTACTACATATCACTGAATAAATGTAAAAGAAATTATTATACTATTTTTGGACAGTGAAATAAAATATGATTTCTTTCCTAAAAAAAATCATAGTTAACCCAATCTAGGAACTCCAAACTGATGTCCTCAGAATAACATATATCAGATACAATTTGTTGAAAGAAGGAAGTTTAATGACTTTTTTTGTAGAAAGTGTAAAACTATGTTCTTGTCACCATGTCCCTCATTTCTGTTGTCTTCACAGAATTTGAAATCATTTGAGTGTTTTATTCTTAACACAGCATTATGATGATTACACATGGACCTGCTGAAGAAAAACAGCAAGCAGACAAAAACTATACAATAGTTGATTCTGAAGACCCAGATTGTACACCATAGATTCTACAGGGAATGATAGCTTTCAAAAGGACTAATGAAAATCACCTATTATAGCTCTACTTTTAAACTAGAATTCTTCATAAGAATCTTTAATAGACTATGGTATATCTGTAATTTAAATGAATAAGATCATTGATTGCAATTCTGTTGTCCTTGACTTTGAAGAAAAGTAGTTGGTACCACCACTAGAACCTCACCTAATTTAATGAGAAATAGAAATCTAAAAACTTCAGACACTGGAATAAAAATTCATGAATTGTAAAGCCACTAAATATGCTATATTTAAGTATATCTTTTATAATTTATGGCAATATGCTTCACATTTCCCTTATGAAATTGTTCATAGGACAAAGATATCTACTATTCCCTCTCTCTGCACCCCATATAGGATTTTTTTTCCTATGCAGTAGGTCTGAATAAAAAAAAGGCATGGGGTTGAAGAGAAAGAATGACATAATTCTTTGCATATATATATATAATAAAAAACTAGCATGTGAATGAACAAAATTATAAGAAATAACTGTGTGCAAAAGCCAATATAGAGTTGAATTACATAAGGGTAGTGGTCACACAGAATTACAAATAAAACACATGATACTGGATTTTACACTTTAAAATGGTTATATTGTAATTATTATGTATTTTAACAAGATTTAAAACATTAATTAAAATTTTATATGTCAGTAACAACTGAAAGAGAATATTAACTTATAATAACTATAACACGTCTACAAATTTTAAAAAAACCTGTAGAAAAAATTGCAAGATTATATTGAACAACATCAAATAAAACTTAATGGATGTCAATGTTATAAGGATAGCTCTCTATAAATTAATCTATATATTTAAAAATAAAATTCATGTGTTTGTATATGCACATGTGGTATGTGTGACACATGGCATATGTGATATGTAGTGTGTGTGACAAGCTGTTTTTAAAATAAAAAGGGCAAAAAAATTTTCTTTAAGAGAAATTTGAGTCGAGAAAACTTTCCAGATGACACAAATATCTTTGTAGAAAATATTAAAAGAATTGAATACAAATGACTCCACAAACCTATAAGCAATTCTAGCGCAATTATAAGATCACTGTATTGCTGTATCACTGTCATCCCATTGATCATTGATTTGCTCAAGCGGGCACCAGTAACATCTCCAATCACCCTTGCCCTGAGATTTTAGCAGCCTCTCTTTATTCATTCTCCCCAGCACTGCCGCATTCATTGGAGGCTATTTCAGGGTAAGGGGAATGAGATCCATCACTGTTACTGTTTTTGGCATATCAAATACTCCACCGAGAGCTTGCCAGGCTCTGCTCTGCGGGCAGGATGCTCTTGATACCTTGTAAGGTATACATTGATATATACCAGCCAATCACATAACTATATGCCAACAATGAAAAATGTAGTTTCAAATTGAAAACATGATATCATCTACAATAGCATCCCCACAAAATGAAATAACATAGAAATAAATCTAACAAAACACGTAGAAGATTTTTTAAAGAAAACTACAAAACTCTAATGAAAGATGGCAAATAAGAATTGAATAAATAGAGAAATAGATCACATCTATGACTAGGCATACTCAAATTGTTAAGACATCAGTTTCTGTCACCTTCATTTGTGTATTCAGTGTTTTGGTCAAAACTGCAAGTTAAAACTAAGTTGGGTAAGAAGGAAATTGTCTGCCATAGAGGCAGGGGGAGGTCTGAAGTGGGGGTGGGTGGGAGGGACATTATGGATGGACATTGATGGTGGAAAATGTACACCAGTGAGGGGATGGGTGTTTGATCATTGTATGGCTGAAACTCAAACATGAAAGCTTTGTAATTGTATCTCACGGTGATTCAATAGATATATATATATAGATAGATAGATAGATAGATAGATAGATAGATAGATAGATAGATAGATAGATAAAACTAAGTCAAACAGAAAAAAAGACAAGTAACCATAGGGTACCACTTCTATGTGGAATCTAAAAAAGTTAAACTTACCAAAAATCCAAAGAGAGAAACTGGGTTATAAAAATATTAGGGCAGAGACATGAGTCTGATGTTATCTGAGGATGCTTTCTAAGTGAATCATAAATAAGCCATCAACATCTAATGAACAGTAAAAATATAGACACCAATACTGTAGTATAACTATATAGTCAGCAAAATAAATATTTCCATATAGTAAATATATAATATAAAATTCATCATATTAACATGAAGTATATATTATACAATTAAAATATGTTATAATTTTTATCCCACCAAGTTATTGGATAACAACAAACTGATTCAACATTTATATGAAATGGCCAAAGATTCAGAATAGCAAATACAATATTCATGAAGAACAAAGTTTGAGGACTGACATTACTTAAAAAAAAAATCTATCAAGATTTGGTTACAATGATAGTGATTTTGTTGTAAAAGATCAAGGCAATAAAACAGAGAGTCTAGAAATTTATTCCAATTAATATAGACAACTGATCATCAATAAAGAGGTACAAGCAATACATCAAAGAGTCTTTCCAACAAATGCATTGATAAAAATAGACATCCACATGCAAAACGAATTAAGTTTGCAAGATCTGGACACAGAACTTACAAACTTCAAAGAACAAACTCTTAATATGTATGTGGCCTAAAAATGAAATTACAAATTTCTTGTATGACAAAACAGGAGAAAAACTAGGTGAATTTAGCTACAGAGATAACTTTTCATATTTAACAGTGAAATGATGATTCATAAAATAATAAGATAGATTTTAATTTTAAGATAGTTTTAAAATTTAAAACTTCTACTCTGTGAAGGCCCATTTTGGAAAAACTACAAATAAGTCAGAGATTTGGGAGAAAATATTGGAAAAATATGATAAACATTGATTTCTAAAATATATAAAGAACTCTTAAAACTCAACAGTAAGGAAATTAACAAGGGGACTGAAAGATGCAATTAGTTTTCACAGGCCCTTCAGCAGGGAAAATATGCATTTGACTAATAAGTATATGAAGTACTGTTCCATAGGCTTTGCCATTGGGGAAATCAAAATTAAAATAAAAATCAAATACCACTAAATATTTCTTAGTAAAACCAAACTTCAGAGTACTGACAAATCCAAAAGCTGCCAAGGATGAGGAATAATATGAACTCTTTTTTCATTAGTGGAAATGCAAACTGGCACAAACACTTAGAAGCATAGTTGAGCCTTTTCTAAGAAAAGCACAATATTTTCTAACCATACAGTTCAGTAATCGCAGTCCTTGGACCCCAAAGGTCTTTAATATTTTATGTTCACACAGAAGCCTATGTATAGTTTATAGCAGCTTTATTAATATCTCCTAAAAAATGGGGAGGGGAGAGAGTGTTTTTTAGTATGTGAATGGATGAATGAATGAGGTGTATTTGGACAATGGAATGATTAAGGACCATATAGGCAACACCCAGCAGTGGTGGGGACTGGGGGTGTTTGCGGTGGTCAAGTTTGTTGTAATGTGAATCAGGCATTGAGCCTACAGACTTGCACATGAAAAAAATGTGATCTACCACTTAGGCTACATTCCTGACACAGGTGTCTTATTTTCCCCCTAAACCTGATTCTTCAAACCAGTTTGAGATACACAGAGATTTTCCTTATAACCTCTTACCTCACTCACTCATATCCATCTAACTCCCTAAGAGTGGTTTATTTGCCACTTCTGAGGAAGTTATATTGACTTATGTCAGTAGCTCATGTCATCCATAGGTGACAGTAAGGTTCACTCTTGTGTTGTACATTTTGTGGGTTTAGAAAATCTGTAATGAGATGTATCAACCATTATCATATGGTAATGAAACAGATTAGTCTCTTTGTCCCCCAAATTCTCTTTGTTCTCCTGGTCCATATCTCTCTCACCCAAAGCTCCTGGAAACTTGAATTTTTTTCACTGTCACCATAGTTTAGTATTTTCCAAATGTCATGTCATTGAAGTACATAGTATGTAGCCTTACAGGTTGGCTTTTTTTTTTTTCACATAGTGATACAAATTCGAGTTCTTTTGGGCCTTTTCTTGGTTTGATAGCACATTTCTTTTTAGCATGTGACAGTATTCCATTTTCATTATGTTGCTTAGTATCACTACATCACTGTAATTCCATTCACAGATATACTCAAGCGAGCGCCAGTAACGTCTCCATTCATCCCAGCACTGAGCTTTAAGCAGCCCCTACTTACAATTGGAGGCTCTTTTCAGGGTCAGGGGAATGAGACCTGTTATTGTTACTGTATCTGGCATATCAAGTACGCCACTAGGTGCTTGCCAGGCTCTTCCATAACTGCTTAGTATAGCCTCTAAAAATAATCATTAAAAAATAGTACTGAAGAAGGCAAATTTCTAATTTTGGAGGAGATGTAGGAAGGCTGAAGGTGTGTTTTAAAAACAGCCGTCACTTTCAGTGGTTATGGGGGTGAGAGCAAGTGACACTCTCAGAAACACTCAGCATGGTAGTATGAACTAGTGTTTGGGGCCTGGGGCTGGGAGTCACCAGGGGCACATAGTACCCGTGGGTCACCACAACTGTACAGCACAGTGTTAGTGGGTGCATGTAGTGTCAGGGATTGAACTTTAGCCTCACAATGGCAGACATATACATTAGTATTTTCAACCATAATTTCCATTTTGGAACTAAGGATAGTTTTCTTCAAACTTTCATTTAAGTAGGGCTACATTATACCACTGCATAAGTTTCTACTGCACAAGCCAACATGTTTATTTATAAGTTAACAGCTTTAGTACATTAAATTCACTACTAAAAGGCCCATTCTACCCTTCAGCAACAGTTGGCTTCACTTACCCAATTTATCTACCTTGCTTCCCCATTCCCTCCTGGCCTGATTCCTCAATTTGCTGACCAACTTTGTGATTTTGGAAAAATTATTTAATCTCTTTAAATCTCAGTGCATTAGAAATAAAAAATATTATCTTGCAATTCGCTTGAAGATTAAGGACAGAAAACATGTAGCAGGCCTTCCGCCCAGAGATGAACCTGAGCCGCGGCACGAGAAGCAGACCCTCCGCGCCTAAAGACTGTGATCCTGAGGTCTCCTAACCCATTTTGGCACCAGAGTGGATTCTTGCAGCCATCCATTTTGACTGTGAACTGAGCTAAAATATTAGAAACCCCAAACCGCGCAGCCGCGTCAAAGTCTTCACTCTCAGCAATGAAGGGAAATTATTAGATGATGCCTGCTGAGGCCTGATTGTTGGGGAAAATTTCCAATCAATAATAGTGAGTTCTATATGGAAATATGGAATGTACTCAAAGTTTATAGAGAATAAAGGAAATATCATTAGCTACTTAGATGGGGGGTGGGGTGGGAGGGGGGTGTATTGGGGTTCTTGGTGGTGGAACATGTGCACTGGTGAAGGGATGGGGGTTTAATCAGTATTTGACTGTGACTTAAACCTGAAAGCTTTGTAATTTTTTTTCATTCTTTTTTTCATGGTGATTCAATAAAATATTTCTTAAAAAAAAAAAAAAAGAAGTGCCAGAGCGATAGCACAGCGGATAGGGCGTTTGCCTTGCACTCGGCCGACCTGGGTTGGATCCCCGGCATCCCATATGGTCCCCTGAGCACCGCCAGAAGTAATTCCTGAGTGCAGAGCCAGGAGTAACCCCTGTGCATCGCCAGGTGTGACCCCAAAAGCAAAAAAAAAAAAAAAAAGAAAACATGTAGTAGAGGAGAGACTGAATACTTAGTAAATCCACTTTTGAGAAAGGTTGATCTTTATCACATAGTATCATAGGCCCACAAGTGTTTGCTGAATCCATTACCATCCTCCAAACATGGCCCAATTTCATCACAATGCATAAAAAAACCCTGATTCATTAGTTCTTCTTTTCCCGTTCAGTATTTCTGCTGCATGTGAACAGAACCATTCTGGATAAGAGAGGTTCCAGCCCTCACAGTGTACTGCTGCATCTGCCGGCCAAAGCTACTAATTGCCTGAACTCGTTCCATGTGCAGCCTGATGGTAGCAGTTAGATTAATAAGACTGCCCAGTCAGAGGCTGAGATAATGGGGATAATAAAGTTTACCCATGACTAAAGAACTCTACAAGCATCTCTCACAAAGACAAATATTGTACATTTGTGAGATTACTTCTCAGTAATAAAAATGAAAAAGAAAAGCTTTCTAAAATACAGCAGGAGATACTACTATGAAAACCGGTGCTAAGATATCTACAATTCTCACGTGTAATTACAGTAATGATGGCTTTCCTGGATCTGAAACAGTGACTGAGCTTTCCATTCTGCAATTCCTCACAAATGACTTTTTACACACGCTGATACTTCTGGGGGACAATTATGACTATTCATAAAAAGTCATAATACTACTGAATCTCGGTAAATTACATATATATCAAAAATGAAAATTACCAAGATATTAAATATGAGTGGATTTCAAAGGAAGAAAACAGCAGCCCACTTTTCAGAAGGAATTCAATTCCATACCTGTTGTCCAAACAAATATTTGAAAAACCCTGATTTATTACCATGTTTGAAAAGCCCTACAAAATGTTGACAATTAGTTTTGAATATATGAATGCCTGACTGCTTGCATTATGCAAGGCATAAATATAACACTGTTCAGGTATTTTTATGGTGATAATTCTAGCATATATATTTGTATACAAAGATAGTTCGCCTTGATTCAAAATAGACTTTGCCATCTGGATGGTAAGAGCCTAGGAATCATAAGTAGAAGGAAATAACTGGGATGTTCATTCTATGGAAGCACTAAAAAATAATAAGGGCTTTATCCAAAATAAAGCATGTCACTGTGTACAGAAGACTCTGTTTTGAGGGTCCCAGGGTGTATAGGGCCAAAACAAGAACCTTTAGCTAGGATCAAAGAAATATATTCTAACACTGAAATATGGAGAATGAGGTGAAAAGGAGTGGGGGTGAGGAGGAGAGAAAGAAACAGAGATAGAGAAATACAGAAAGAGAGAGAGAGAGAGAGAGAGAGAGAGAGAGAGTCCTGCTGGGAAAGAAGCTAAAGCGAAGCTGAAATTACCTATGATTAGGATATTGACAGGCGGTCACACAACGGGATCTCTTGGCTCTTGCAGCCCTGGGAGTTTTAGGATATAGGAGGGAACATGTGGGTCATAAAAACAAGTCAATGTAAGCAGTAGAGTGCGCAGGAATTAGCAGAGTGGTTCCAACATAGCATGACTCACAGATATTCTCAATTTGTGTTCCTCATTTTCTCTACCTGGAAGCCAAGGAGGAAAACTCTGAGGATTAAATCTGTTACTATGATCAAGCACAGAGAAGAGTGTCTGAAATGAAGCACATGCTCGGTATGTGTTATCAGGCATTGCTGCTGCAATTCCCACTCTTCCTGCCACAGACTATAGCTTTGTGTATACATAAGTTTGCTTTCCAAGGGATCAAGACCTCTGCAAATCAAGAATATAAATTTGGAGAATAAATATTAACATTTGTGTTTATAAACAACTGTAACTTGTTGAAGGAAGGGTCTTTGGGACAGTGATGGAGGGAAGCAGAAACTCTGCTGTTTTGTGGTATCCTTGAAATAAAGGATTCTTATCACGAGAGGACCATACCGGGAACAACACAACTGAAGGCAGATTGGGAAGTGATACCTTGTGTTTGTTTGCTCTCTGCTGCTGTCCAATTTACTTTTCACAGATTTGGATGCTTGTTGACCTCTTGCAATTATTTCTCCAACCTAAAATAAAAATGCAACACACCTTACATGCATATCTATGTATGTACATATATATATATAATACACATGCTAAATGTTAAAAAGTTTTATGAAAGATTCTGTAAGTCCAAATGTGTATTATGAGGTTATATAACATCATTTATGTTTGTAATAGTCTTTTCAAGTTGCAAACTATACTTCAATCTTCAAAGAACAGTCAGGGAGATAGGACGAATTAGTTAATTTAATAAAACTTCTCTGAAAGCCAACAGCATGTCATACTCTGCTGCAGGCAAACTCACTGTAGTTTTAGGAACTTCCACTTAGACTTACTCCTAAATCAGATCCTCTGAGCCAATCATTACTAGAGTTCTCTGCTGGCCTGTCAGACAGCTAATCTAATTAATAATTGAGATCATTTGCTTCCCATTTGGTGATACTTGTCTGTGTGCTCTATTGTTTGGGACCCCAGGAGTCTATTGTCCATAGCAAACATGCTTCAATCAGGGAATGATAAATGAAGTCAATGAATACTAGTCTGAGAAATTGGACCATGAAACTTGAGGAAATGAGTGTTCTAGAAAACTACTCATGGATGGTAATCCTCTCATGTGGTGGAATAAGAACCAGTTGTCTTAGTTTGTATATTTTCTATGAGTTTATAAAAATTAAATCTGTCTATGTGTTGGTTACTTAGTTCAGCCCTGTTACATAGGAGGACAAGAACATAAGCTTCACTTTCTTTCGCACAGATTTAAAGAGAGAGCATATGTGCATTGCAGAAAGAAACAAATCTACATATACTGTACCATTGCTGCATAGAGACTGAATACCTGAACAGGAAAGAATACCTTTAAGTAACATAAATGATTTGTGCAGTGACAAGACTTTTGCTTATTCTTCAGAAAGAGAAAAAAATGAGTAATGATGAATATGACGTGATTGGAAGCTTTAGTACAGAAACACTTTCAAAGAGTTATAATCTACAAAAAACAACTTGTAGAAGAACAGAAATCTGTGCAATGGTGGAAGAACTACAACTATGTTACCAGTGCAATGCTTATGGAATCAGAAAGGAAAATGATTCAGCAGAAAGTACCCCCCACCCCAAACGCCATAGCATGAACCCCATCGAACATGATTTATGTGGGGAGAGTTAACAATACTTAAGTGGTTATTCATACCAAAGAACTTATTTTGCTGTTCTAAAATATATTTAATGCCATAGGTTTATTGTCTTTAATTAATTTCTCGCAGGCCAGCAATGTTAAGCTTAATCTGGCAGGGTATGGCTATTTATGCTACCTTAATAAGAAAATATAATTGGTTTTATTCTCTTTATTTAAATGAAGTAGTGTGCTGAATACAAATATTTCTCCCACTTTTCTGACCTACCATTATAGCAATAGAAAAATTTTTCTGTTGCAGCTGAAGCCATGCTAATGTCAATACAAAGAAAAACAAGAAATGAGGAGATCGAAAAAAAAAAAGACTCCTCCAGGTGGTCAGAAGCAGAGAGAGCTCAGCGACAGTAGGGTGCTGTGAGCAGGCCCTTCCCTCCTGCAGGATCTCAGGAGAAAGGGGGACCTCTGAGATCCTTGGCTGCATGATGGCAATGTTAAGTACAATTTTCTGCAAAAAAAAAAAAAAAAAAACGAAAATAGATTGCCCAAAGTGGGGCTTTTGAGCATCTGAGAAGTGATTAGTGCAACCAAGACACAAGTCTTCAGTGTATTTAACCGCAAGTAATTTTAACATAGATTGACAAAGTTGGAGAGAGGAAAAATGACCAGACGGAGTGGTCGTGTGGGCTGCCAGTTCTTGTTTAGGATGGAAGGCCATCCACCCTTACTGGGCTTGGCCCTGACTAATTGGTGGACCTAGAGCACAGGAATTGTATAGTTCTGAAACTTGCAACTACTTCTGGGACAGGTCTGGGACATGGAACTCTTATATATTTAGGAGGGAGAGGTGGCATCTGGTGGTGCTTGAAGGCTACTCCTGACCCCCTGCTTGCTAGTTGCTCTCAGTAGGCCCTGGGGACCATGCAGTACTAGGGATCGTACCTGGACCACCTGCATGCAGAGAATACAGCCAGCTCTTTGAGCTTCCTCTTTGACGCTGAGATGTGAAACGTTTTTGTGAGTATAAGAACCCAAGGTTAAATTTGTTTCTCTGATTGTGGGACTCATGAGCCTGCTCCCTTAGTGCAACTCAGAACAACTCTAAAGAACCTAGTCGCCCACAGAGCTCATGGAGATTCTTAGATAAAAGTAAGGTCTGCTTTGATACTGAGTTTCCCTCTTCTCCTCTTACTGCTTCCTGTTCTCCTTTCCCTAGGGCACCATCTAAGTACTTATCTCTGTGCTTATTATCTGCTTTCTTGGAAACAGTGGCACCTTAGAAGCTCTTGGAAAAAATTTTAAAGTTACATTAAATGAAGTCAAGGCTGGTTAAAATTCATTAAAACATCAATTTTTAGGTGATAAAAAGCTCTAGATCTAAAGCACAAGTTTGGTTATTACTTCATGTTGTAAGTGCAGTAACAAGAATGGGAGCATATGCATAATTGGAGTCTTAAAACACCCTATTTCTAACACTGTTATTTATCCCATAATAAGCACAGACAAAGATTCTCTGTGTTTATGGAAATGCAAATAGAATCACAAATTTGGAACTTTTCTTCACAGGGATTTTGCTGTGTACCAGAATCTAAATGTGTTTCTTATTTTTAAAAGATATTTTCAGCTCATTTAGTTTCAAAGATTCTTTTAAGTTTGAAAGTTAGGAGAAATTGAGAGGCCAACATATGAAAAACATTAACAATTTTCACCTTCACACCAAAAATTCATCTTAAGGCTAATATTTCTATTAACACCAATATTCATATTAATAGCAGATAAAACTCCTTTGAGAGGGATCTACTTTTATCAAGAATAGGACCAAAGATTCAGAGTTTCAGGTTCTTAAAATACTGCCCTTACTTTCCGAACCAAATTTGCAAACCTAGTGCTTTTCTTCCACTAGGAAATGATTTTCATTAACATCAAACATCGTATTCATTTGAACTAAGTGTGTTCCCGGATGATTAATGTGAAAGTTTTAAGGGCTAAAGATATGTTTGAAATATTAGATAATTGTGGACTAATGGTTTCCTGAATCCACAGAGAAAAATGTAATCAACTGCTTGAAAATCCAATTGTGAAATAGCAACAAAGGTATAAATTAAGATTTTAATGATCTTACATTATATTAATTATCATAGTCATGTGACTGAAAGTTGGGAGTGAACATGGAGGTAGTAATCAAAATTACTTTCCTGGAGAATGTGACAGTGCCTTCTCAGGCTTTGCTGATAGTTGCCTTTCTAGCTTACACCATATCTTAAGCATGCTGGAATCTCCTTACCTTCTGAAGTTGGATCCTGTATTTATTTTAATAGAATGCGATGGTTAGTAACCTGTGATTAGGGTCAACTAATAACAAGAAGTCCAAACTATGTGAATTATATAGAACACAGTAAACATACACAAGGGGAAAAGACTTAGTAACTGATACTTTTGTACTTTGAACTATAGAAATTACCGGTACTATGTGCAAGTTACTGTTTTGGAGTTTTGAGTTCAACTTGACCTGGAAAAACAGTGATTACACATGGTTTGGTTTGATGTTTGCATGAAATTAAATAAGTAGGCATTCTATTTTGGAATACATGCTAGTAGTAAGAGACTGAATAGACATTGTAGCATTCAATACAGTCGCTGAGATTTGGAATTAACCTAGATGTCCAATGATGAATAAGTGGGCTATGAAGATGTGGTATCTACACAGCTGTAAGGAATGATGAAATCATGTAATTCACTGCAACATGGATGGAACTGGAGAAGCCATGTTAAATGAAGTAAACCAGGAAAAGAAAGATAAACACAGGGTGATATCACTTATATATGTGGTATTTAGAGTAACTGGATGAAGGAATGCAATGGTTTACAAGGAGGTTGCCTACATAACCCTTGGTCCCAGTGTATAAAAAGGAGAAGGAAAGAAATAGAATGGAGTGTAAAAAAGAGTGATGAGAAGCAACGAGGATCGAGGGTGGAAGGGATTCAGGTACACGGGTGGCATTAAGGAATGATAGAGCTATAAATATACAAATAACAGAGTCAATGACACTGAGATCATGAGACCCAAATTAAACAACTGAACTTAAAAAAAAAAAAGGTGCCTGTTAAGTGGGTAGGCTGAGGGGAGGGGTTGGAGGGAACCTCGGGACATTGGCTGTGGGATTGGTGCTGAAACATTGTGTATTGAAAACTCAACTATGAATAACTTTGTAAATCATGACACTTTAATAAAGTTTTTAAAAGACTGAATAGAAAGAGAAAATGGAATATCATCAGTTATTTGTTGAGAATGTAAATAGAAAATAACCAACCTTTTCATTTTTCTTGTGAATTCTAAAGTATCAGTACTCATGAAAATCCTAGGTTTCTCTTAGATATTTCACATTGGGTCATAGTGTCAATTCTTATCTCAGTTAAATCTGCTTAGAGAAATAATTAAAGGGTATCTAACAGTGTTTTCCAAATTGGGTGATGCCAAACCCTCGGGAGTAGAGAACCCGATGGAGGTGAATAGGGCTGGGTGGTGAGTGCTCCCAGATGCAATTGTTCACTTATAAAAGATTTCCAGGGCTTCTGAGTGACTCCTGGAAGTGTGTGTGTGTGTGTGTGTGTGTGTGTGTGGTTGGGGGTGGGATGTGTTAGGTCAAACAAGCTTGGGAACCCCTCTTCTGTTACGTGTCAATCATGGGACTAAGTGGTAGATATAGAATGACAGATTAAAATACTATCCCTGGTCATCTAATAAGAGATAAAGCAATGGAAGCCATCTACCTATGCAATTAAATACATTTGAGAAGGGTGTAGTTGACAAGAATATACCAGTATACAGTGGAAAGAAGGGAAGCATGTTGGATGATGTGGACAGTAGGGATTAAAGAAGGCCGACTGGAGAATGTGAGGTGATATAAATTGTAAAGAACACGGGGGATTTTCCAGGATACAAAGGTCATGCAAAGTATGAAGAATATTAAAGGGGAGAAAAGAAAAATCATGAACAAAGATAAGATAAATGACTACAGAAACTAGCACAGCATGTTAGAGAATAGGTGGAAATAAAGCTGAGGAACTGGGTCAGTTATTGTGTCATTTGTGAAGTGTTTACACTTTGTTTTAGAAGTCTTGGGGCATCTTTGAAATATGTTTCATTGGCGCCATGATATAACTATTTATCTCAGCTAAACTAGAAGCTTTCAAAATCTGCCAAGGTGATGATGTTAGCAAAATCACTAAATTTAGTGGGAGTGAAAGGTAGTAGTGTGTGAAGCATTAGAAAGAAATCTATTTCTTCCCTACACAAAAATATTTTTTCTATCATTTCAGGCAATCATTGTAAGATTTATGCCCACTCTTTCCCCCTTCCCCGCTCGCCCATATGCACACCCAACTTACTCTCAAAGTACTAATGACATACAATCTTGCTTGGAAACCATCTGAATGTATTCTAATGGCAATCAAATCAATAGGGAGAATCATCACATGTAAACTGTTGGCTTGTTTAACTGTTGTTTTGGACTCGTTTTGGCTTGACTCCAAACGTGTACATACTTCTGTGAGTTCCTACCATTTTAAATTAGGTGGGCTTTGGACTCTGCTGTCAACAGCAGCTACCAGGTAAACCATCTGCTCAAAGGTTCATCTTCATGAAGTAATGAAGTACAGACCATTATCCACAATTGTCCCAGACAGAATAACATAAAAGTGAAGATGTGGGGCTGAGCAACAGTACAGCGGGTAGGGCTCTTGCCTTGCAGGCAGCCAACCTGAGTTTGATCCCTGGCATCACGTATGGTCTCCTAAACACAGCTAGGAATGATCCCTGGTTGCAGAGCCAGGAGTAACACCTGACCACTGCTGGGTGTGACCGAAAACCAAAAACAACAATAACAACAAAAACAAACACACACAAAAAGTTAGCATGGAAAAGTTAAATATTTTTCTTAAAAATAATTCAACAGTTGACTTTCACACTCTTCAGTTCAGGATTCTGTGTCATTTTAATGATAATTTAACCCTATGGCATAACTCAAATTCTGAGCCTATTTGCTGTCCTACCATGTTTTGTTCTGCTTTATATGTACAAAAAAAATGGAACCCCGCTGGCTTCTGGCTTCTCTATTGCATTGTTTTGTTCTGCTCTATATAGAGAGGGATAAGCACCACTGACTTCATTATATAGTTTTCTGGTCTCTAGGTTGGGCATGACTTGTGGCAGGCACTGGAAGGTGACTAGGGTGCCAAGAAGAAGACCCCCAAGTACTTCTCCCCCAATCCTTTCCACATGAGCAGCTTCTCCTGTACTCATGAAGTCTAAATGTGACTGCTCAAGACTTGTACCAGGGGGCTGGAGCAATAGCACAGCGGGTAGGGCGTTTGCCTTGCACTGCGGCCGACCCGGGTTCGATTCCCAGCATCCCATATGGTCCCCTGAGCACCGCCAGGGGTAACTCCTGAGTGCAGAACCAGGAATGACCCCTGTGCATTGCCAGGTGTGACCCAAAAAGCAAAAAAAAAAAAAAAAAAAAAGACTTGTACCGGACTTCTTTTTCCAGGTGACTCCAGTGCAAGGATTCAGTACTGTCGTCCCTTCTCTGTTCTGGGAGTGATGATGTCCTCCTGATCGGATGTTTTGGGATGATCTTATAATTCCTTCTATAACCCTTCTTTAGCACACATATTTATGACTTGTACATTTCCTGAATTCTTCCTATAAATTCCTGATATATTTCAATACTTAAGTGTTTTCTGATTTTTCATTAGGCCTTTACTTATTTACTTCATGTATTTTCAAATTTCAAGGAGCTTGTTAAACATATATTTCTCTATCATCTAATTAAAATCTGTAGATAGTGGCCTGAATCTTATTTTTTTTAACACGCTTTCTCCAGATTATTTTTTGGATTAGGAACATTTTGCAAAGTGCCTTAAGAGATCCCACAGTTTCAAAGACTTTCTGGATATTATTCATTTTTACAGCATACATTTATGGGTACCTGTTGTGTCCCAGGGAATAGTACCAGAACCAAGGATATGATAGGGAATCAGGAAATGCATGGTTACTGCATTAATGAAATATTTTCCATTGCTACTAAATTATGTACTTCATGTACGAGAAATATTGTTGCATAGCATTCCATTTATTTGTATGCTGCCATGTAATAGAGGTTAGATATTGATATTATTTCCAGTTTATCATAGTTATACTGTAGTACGTACCTTTGTACATAAAATTTTATCATATGTCTACTTAGGGGAAAATACACAATTGGAATTACTACAGCACATAGCACATTTTAATATATGTGTATATTATTATCTGTTGACAACTTAATTTGAAGTTAAACAATTGTATATTTACACAAGAAATTTTATGAGAGTATTTTTCATATAATCCTTACAGCACTGCACTTTTCTGACTGTTTTGATAGGTAGAAAAAGTTACTTCTAGCAAAGGGAAGCAAGATAGTTGGGGAAGAGAAATGAAAGGTAGATTTGTTTTACATTATAAATTATTTAATACTGTTGAATTTAGGGGCAGAGGAGAGGTAAGGTCCTGTGTTGCAGATAGCTGACCTATCACCCTAAGTGGTCTCCAGAGCCCCTCCAGGAGTGATGCCCAAGTGCAGAGCCAAGAGTAAACCCTGAGCACTGCTAGTTGTGAGTCCAAACAAAACAAAGAAAAAAACTGTTGAATTTAGTCCTGTAGATATATTTTATCTACCCCAAAGAAAGTAAGAATGTTTAATTACCAGATAAATAATTTTATTATGTGATATAGTGAATACTTTTCATGTTTAATCAAGCTTTATGTCTAAAAGGAAATATTTCTTTTGCATATATAATTTATCTCTCCTATTATAGTTTCAAATTTTTCTGAAACATTTGTGTGAATTTATATGCATATGCAGTATCTGCTATTTGTTCTGTGTTTTGCACACGATGGCAATAAAACACGGCAGTTTTAAAAAACTGTGTATTTAGTTTATTCATTTCCCCTTTTACCTCAAAAAGATAACCTATGAAGGCAGGAATTTTTGTGCTGAGAATGGAACAGGTGCTATACAATTATTTCCTGAATGAATGACCAAATGGACAAAGTACAAATGAACAACATTTTTTGAACGATAGTTTTAAATATACAACTTTAACATGTTTAAAACTCATGGCTGTAATTTCTGAATGATTTCAGCCATTGTTTTATACTTATAAAATTATTCTTCACTTAGAATAAATGGCTATATGTAGCACTATAGCACTGTAGTCCCGTTGTTCATCCATTTGCTCGAGCAGGCACCAGTAATGTCTCCATTGTGAGACTTGTTGTTGATTTTGGCATATCGAATTCATCACAGGTAGCTTGCCAGGTTTTGCCATGTGGGCAAGGTAGCTTACCTCTGTGAGAGGGTAGGAGGAATCAAACCCGGGTCAGCCGCGTGCAACGCAAACACCCTACCCACCATGCTATCACTCCAGCCCAGATGGCTATATGTATATACTATTATTTCCATCTTTAAAAGTTTTACTTCCTCTTTAAAAAATGCACATGGGAGTCCTGGAGCAATAGTATAGCAGGTAGTTATTCTATCATTAAACCACTTGCTCCCCAACACCCCATATGGTCCCCTGAGCACCACCGGAGTCCAGAGCACAGAGCCTGGAGTAAGCCCTGAACACAGCTGAGTGACCCAAAAGGAAAAAAAAAGAAAAAAAAGGAAAAGAAACTAGTGGAAGTTGACCTTGAGAGTGAGAACATATAAGACGTATGCTTATCTATTGATTTTACCACAAATAACTATTTCTTGATTAGCGAATGACTCAAACTTCAGCAAAAAGATGCACTGTTACTGGTTAAAGTGTCAAAAAAATGGTAGTAGGAGACTTGAATGAGAATAAAAACTCAGGGAACCACAGAGGATAGCCATAATTAGGCATCTGAATTCCATTCAAATCTCTGTTTGGCCATGCATAAAAGGCATAAATTTCAAATATCTCAACAAAAATGCAAGAACTGGGAGACATATAAAACAAACAAACAAACAAACTCAAAGCAGAGCCTACTGCATGGATAGCCTACTTCAGCAAAGATAGAATTTGGAAACAATATGGTCAAATAAAGTAATTGCAAAGGAAACTCCCCAAAGGAAGCTAACAAAATTGTCTCTACAATATATTTTCTACAATGCTCATTCTGTAATAAAAATTACAACATGAAGAAATAGGACAGTGCTTCACTGGAGCACTGTCACTATCATCCCCTTGTTCATCGATTTGCTCAAGCAGGCACCAGTAACGTCTCCATTGTGAGACTTCTTGTTACTGTTTTTGGCATATCAAATATGCCATGGGTAGCTTGCCAGGCTCTGCTGTGCGGGCAGGATACTCTCGGTAGCTTGCCAGGCTCTCCAAGAGGGATGGAGGAATCGAACCTGGGTTGGCCACGTGCAAGGCAAATGCCCTACCCACTGCGCTATCGCTCCAGTATGCCTTCACAGTCAAGAAACATAGGAAACTGGTGGATGTTTGAATTAGATGATGAATAAGCATCAAAGATTTTAGCAAAACTGAAAATTCCAGAATTGGGAAATGCAATATCTTAAAAAATGAATCACTGAGGAGGAATAACATGTAAATGGAGAGAGCAAAGAAAGGGCCACTGAGTTGGCAGAGATATATCAGTTGAAATTAACCAATCTTAATAATAGAGAATGATGTTTAAGGATGTCTAAACACTCAGAGACAGGTGGGCAGAATTAAGCAGTTAACATATGTCTCGCTGGAGTCTCAGAAAAATATAATAATAGGTAAAACAAAAATTTCTTGATACTACTTGGACAAATACGATAACGAGGAACTCGAATACCGGCATGTCATGCTGCCCAAGGATATAGCCAAGCTGGTCCCTAAAACCCATTTGATGTCTGCGTCAGAATGGGGGAACCTTGGCGTTCAGCAAAGTCAGGGATGGGTCCCTTATATGATCCATGAAACAGAACCTCACATCTTGCTGTTCCGGAAGCCACTGCCCAAGAAGCCAAAGAAATGAATCTGTCGAGCCACTTTGCAGCCTGGCGCTGTCCGCAGCTGTCTGCGTTTGCTAGCGTCCTCCCAATGACATTGTTGTGTTGCCTAGCTTCTCACTTTGATATTTGAAGGATGTTCTCTTGAGTAGAGTCAGTAGCACCACAGCCCAGCCAGGGGATGCTCCTGGGCTGAGTGGCTGCTGAGTGTGACCCCGAGAGCCACTGCAAGCACCGTCTCTGGCTGAGCACACTCCATAGTGTGGGTAGAATGCAACTGCCTCTCAGACCGTGCTGTTACAGGGATTGTCAACTTGCTATTTGGGTGGTCTTTTTCCCATTTCTTGCTCGGTGTTGTATGTATGGTGATTTGTATTTCAGAGTATTGGGAAATTTCCTTTTTGGGGGGCTGGAGCAATAGCACAACGGGTTGGGTGATTGCCTTGCATGCAGCCAACCCTGGTTTGATTCCCAGCATCTCATATGGTCCCCTGAGCACTGCCAGGAGTGGTTCCTGAGTGTAGAGCTAGGAGTAACCCCTTTGCATCACCAGGTGTGACCCAAAAAGCCAAATAATAAAAAAGAAAATTTCCTTTTTTTATTTTTTCCCAAGAACTCAGTTACATTTTGCAGCTTTGATTAAAGAGGACATTTTTATAATGAAATTCTCTCATTGTTGGCTGGGGAGGTGATTTTAAGGACTGGAACAGATGCTCTGCATGTGGGAGCTCCAGGTTCAATCTGAATCAGCATGGTCCCCCCTGGAAACCCAGAATAGGAGAGTAGCTCCAGAACACCTCAGGATGTGGCACAAAGACAAATTCTCTTACTTGTAAAGATCTGGGACTGGAGAGACAGTAGAGTGGTTAGGGAACTTGCCTTGCATCCAGCCAAGCTGGATTCATCCCCAGCAACCCATATGGCCCCATAGTACCTCCAGGAGTAGTTCCTGAGTGCAGAACCAAGAGTAAGCCCTGATCATCCCCAGGTATAGCCCCAAAACAATAAAAGATGTTTCCTTTCTCAGAGTGAGCACTGAATTGATTAGATACACTTCAGTTCATGAAACTTAACATTCAGGTAACTAGCTCATGACCTACTTTACAGTGAGCAGACTTATTGTAAATATCTGGCATACATTTTTCCAGAGAAGTTATATAGGGCTAATATCATTAAAACAAAAAAGCTGGAGGTGGGGTGGGTGGCGGGGAGAGTGAAGAGCAATGGTACAATGGGTAGGGCATTTTCCTTGCACACACCAACCTAGGTTCAATCCCTGGCATCCCTATGGTCACCCAAGCCTGCCAGGAACAATTTCTGAACACTGGTAAGTACCCGCCCTGAAAAAAAATAAAATGGGCCAGAACTGGGGATGGAGAGATAGTATAGGGCTTAAAGCACTTGGCTTGCATGCAAAAAATAATTCCAACATGCCTGTGGTCCCCTAGGCACCTCCAGGAGTGATGCCTGAGTACAGCCTGGTGTTGCTCAAAAACAAAACAGCATAAAAAGTTGTAATCTGGGATGCTTCCTTTGTCACAGGCTTAATACCTTATGAGCGAAAGAGATGCTAGTGCATTCTAGTTATTTTCTGTCTGCCCTAAGACTCAGGCACACCTATGACCTGTACATTAGACACAGTGGTTGGGGTGTTTTCAGTGATTCTTAAGGTAAGCATTGGAGTTACTTGGTGGCTTTAAAGGTACTGATACTAAATCAGACTGAAGCGATAGCACAGCGGGTAGGGCGTTTGCCTTGCATGCAGCCAACCTGGGTTTGATTCCCTGTCCCTCTCGGAGAGTCCTGTAAGCTACTGAGAGTATCCCACCTGCACGGCAAAGCCTGGCAAGCTACCCATGGCATATTCAATATGCCAAAAACAGTAACAACAAGTCTCACAATAGAGATGTTACTGGTGCCTGCTCTAGCAAATGGATGACCAACGGGACAACAGTGCTACCGTGCAATGCATACTGACTGAAAATCTACCCAGATCTGTTAAAATTTGCATATAGTTATTCAAGGAGCTCATATAATCCCAAGTTAAATAAATACAAAGAAACAATATACAGTTTAAAATAACTGAAATGACAAACTTTTTTTGTTGTTTTTGTTGTTGTTGGGGTGTCACACTTGAAAATGCTCAGAGGTTACTCCTAGCTCTGCACTCAGGAATCACTCCTAGTGCTCATGGAATCATATGGGATATAGGGGATCAAAGCTGAGCTGGCTGCCTGCAAGGCAAATGTCCTACCTGCTGTACTATCTCTCTGACCCCTGAAATGACAAAAATCTTAAAAACAGCCTGAGAAAAAGAACACATAACTTATGAGGAGCAATAGGAATCACTATCATACTTTTCTTTAGAAACATCTTTAAAATAATGAACAATTAACCAGTGAACAAGCCTTCAAATTAAGGCAGGTGCATATATCAAGTCAAACTGTCAGAGCTTGCTGCTATAAACAACTAGAAAATGGAAGAAAAAATAAATTCAACAGTTGTTTCTGACAGTGGACACTGGACAGCATCAGGCTGTGATTTGTGAGAGAAAAGAAATAAAATGACTTCCCATGATTATTTGGCTTATTCCCAGAGGCACTTCCCAGCAATATGTAAACAAATAAGCAATACAAAATAAAGAATAATATTTGAAAAGTAACAGTGTAGTCACAGATGGCATATTTTTTAAAATAAGAAATACTAAACAATCACTGGGAAAATTACTAGAAGTAATATGGGACTGTAAGTTCAGTACAGAAAAGTAATTTTTATTTTGATATGGGTAGCAAAACAACAAAAAGGAAAATATAATTGAAAAAACTTGTATTCACAATGGTGACAAAGACATGTTAATTTCAACCCAAGTTGTACATGATTTTGATGTCTTAAAGTAAACACTGCGGTTGGAATTTTTAAAACACCTAGTGGAGAGGTATAGAGATAGCACAGAAGTTAAAACACATGCCTTGCATGTCGCCAACCTCAATTTGATTCCTGGTACCACATGGTCCTCTGATCATTACTGGTTACAGTTCTAAAGTCCCAAAGCATCACTAGAGAGGCTCCCCAAATTAATTAAATTTTTAAAAGTCCTCTTGGAATAAAAAATTGATGATCACAGACTGCATAACTTAATAAAGTTAAGATCGCAATGATTATTCAACCATTTATTTGGTACCTGATGGCAGATTGATACTGCCCAACTAGTGAGTGAATCCAGGGCTCTCCTATAATGAACCTACACTTTCAGTAAGGACAAAGCACACAAAAATAAATGAATAAGATAATTTTTCACATGGTAAATACTGTTATGACAGAGTCAGGTCATGTGGCTGAATGAGGTGAGAGAGAACACAACTAGTTAGCTCTGATCAAGAGGAAGAAGGCCCCTCAAAGTCATCTTTTGACCCACAACCCATGTGAAACCAAAGAGAGTGGTTAGAAAAGAAAGTGGACTGTAGTCCTCATAGAAAAAGACACAAACTCTGAAAGTCTTATGGTTGGGATGAAACTTCTTTGTTCTAAGAAGAGAGAAAAGCCAAGATATTACTTTGTATAAGAGCTTCTGGGCTACAACCAGGAGCTCTAGCTATAATTAATGTTATAAAAAGCTATTGAAAACTTTTAGAAGAAAACGAATAAATGGTCTCATATATGTTTTTAAAGATTGCCATGGATTCTGAATGTAGAAAGAATAAAGAGTAATAGCAGAATAAAAGAAAATAGAAAGGGCTGTATGAGGTGGTCTGGTTGACAGAGAACACCAGTGTGGACAGGGGTGAAGTGAAGGGGATGTGGTGACTTCAAGCAGAAGATATTTGGGTGGTAGTGACAGTAAGACACAATTTGGAGAATAAGAGCTTATATCAAGGATGTAGCCTACTCCTTGACTTGCCAAATTAGATACATAATGGCGGCCTTTTCTTAGTAGAAGAATTGTGGGAGGAACAGATCTGCTAAAGGAAATAATGGGTTTAGTGGATCCTTTAAATTAGTCATGCCAATTATTCATTCAATAAGCTTGTGAATTGGCAGGCTCAGATAAAGTGTCTTTCATTTTACAGACATGATATGGCTAACTAATATTTGGTCTTCTGTTTTTTAAGTAATGTATAATTCAAATTTTAATTTCTTTTGTGGCTTATAGCACCGTTTTGGGAATTATTTTGAATCTCTCAATTTTAATTTTTGGCTTATATTTTTATGCTTAATTTTATTTCTACTAATTAGTAATTATATAAAATATCTATAATTTTTGTTTTGGGAATGAAAATGACGTGTTTGTAGGGTCTATTTATTATGAATTTTAAAAATTATTTTCATTATATTATTAAAATTATAAATGGGTTTTTGTTGATCATAATTGTAAAGACCAAAATCAATCATGAATATAACAGTGTTTATTTTTCCCCTGTGTTTCTGAGATCTTGTCATCTTTTATACACTTAAATAATGTGCAATCTAATGAATAAAGAACTACTGGAACTTTACATTATTTTTCTTATGTTTTGAATCGAATTATTGTGAATTCATGTAATGTATTTTAATCCTATTATATTTGATACTTTGTCATTTGTTTAGATTCACTTAATATAGTTTTACCCATTATTTTCTTTAAATAGTTCCAGTGAAATTTAGGTTCAGGTATGATCTAATAAGGTGAATGAATAGCATAATAGATTTTATGTGTTACTTCCTTATAAATTTCTGCTCCTCAGATATCCTTTTCCATGTTTTCTCTACCAGGAAACTGTCTTGACTATTGTTTGAACAACTCTGTAATGCTCTTTAATTTACACTCTAAAAAAACTGACTCATTTTCCCTATAAATATATTAGATACTTTCATGTACAAAAACCAATGTGTATACTTGAAGATTGAAAAAGAGAGAGTGTGTATGCGTTTATTATCTTCTTTAATAATTTTCCTACTTTAAACTAAGTTTTATAAGTCATATAATTTATTTTTTGTATTTTCTCTACTTCTTCCAAGGAAAATCACAACTTTTTGATTAATAAGCTTTAGTCAAAATAATTACAAATATCTCCAAGATGACTGGAATACTTTAGAGAGATTATAGTATCTCTGAAGCAAAGGATTAACAGGTAAAGAATGTACTCATTGAGATCTTGCCACATTGAACAGAGAAGAGGCCAGGCAGTCTGGTGAGCAACGCGGTCGGAGAAATGCCCGACAGGAATCCCGGCCAACAACACCAGGGATCCAGACGGAGGAGGTACAGCTGGGATGCCTTCTCCAAATGGAGCCCTGGCGACACTGAGCAGCAACTAACACGGCTCCAGGTTGTGGGACACATCCAAACCGCGCGGCCGCTAGCGCGGCCATGAGACCTTTTCTAAAAACTGAAAACATACAATCTTTTAATGGAAAACCAATTATCAAATGCTTCCTTAGTAAGGCTGTCTTTCTTGGGGGGAAACTCCAACAACAATAGTGAGTTTTGTTTTTCAATATGGAACGTAATCAAGGTAAAGAGAAAATGAAGTGAAATTCATCAGTTATACAGTGGGGGTTGGGGGGCGGGGGGTATACTGGAGATTCTGGTGGTGGAATATGGGCACTGGTGAAGGGATGGTGTTTTAATATTGTATAACTGAGACATAAACCTGAAAACTGTGTATCTTTCCACATGGTGATACAATAAAAATTTTTTAAAAATGTACTCATTGATAAGGAAGATGCTAATGTGTAAGAAGTAGGACTTGAAAATAAGATGTCCTGAATAAGTCCTCACTTCGAGGAAACATACCACAAAGTTATCGTCATTTCAATTGTAACTTTGTAAGAAGAGATGCTTGGGATAGCTGACTCGGAGCAAACTTTCCTTTTCTCTGCATTTCTAGGAAGTTTCCATAGCACAAAGTAGGTACTTATTAAAATGTGTGTGCTATCTGAATAAATGAACAAATGGATGGTAACACAGTAGAAGTCAAAGTGCCCAGGAGAAAGTGACCATGCCTACAAATAGGAGAAAGGGGCTCTACAGATTGCAGCTCCACACAGGCTGACACCCCCACCTGCCCCCACCTGCCCACCATTTGATACTGGGACTAAAGGAAAGAAAGGAATTTGGGGAGTTGTGGAAGATTCCTAGGATTATGACCGTAATGACAAGCTCGGAGCCAGTAACACAGTGTCAAGTGTAAACTGAAGGAAAAGGAAGCCAAAGCCTGTTTGGATCTGAGAGTTTGACACTGGGGCCAGGGCAGATCTGAGTACACAGTGGATTCAACTATCATGGCCCGTTGATTCAATTAGGATGATACAGAACCTAAGAAACATATATAATTTTTGCTCTTCCCCAGTAACATTCACAGTGTGTTATTCATATGGTGCTTAATCTTTGATGTATTGGATAAATATTTTAAGTAATAATTTATTGTCTGATGTTTTTCATGACTTGTAGAAAGTTTCCTGTGTGAGTTATAGCATCTCACTTCCATGCAAGTAAATGGAAGGCAAACTAAATATGTCAAATAATTCCCTCATCTAATATTAATAACTTTCATGTAATTTATTCACAGATGCAGCATATCTTTTCTCCACCCTCATTTTGCTTAAGTCTACATATCTAACACTTCCACCCATGCCTGTTAAGTACTTCCTAAAAAGGTTTTTATATTTTTCCTCCATAAAACTTACAAACATGTAAGCCCTTTAGATGCCCAACTGTATTGGTATGAGCCAATTATTTTGTGTGAGTTGTGATAGTTGAGTCAGTTACTGGGAGAACAGTGCTCAGCAATGAGGTCGATGAGGGCCACTTCTCTGGCGGAGTTTGGCCCACATTACCTGCAGTACTAGAACACATGGTGCTCAGAGAGCCCGCAAAGTTCAACCCTGCTGTTTGGGGGAATGCATGTGATGAGAAGGATCAAACTCAGAGACCTCCATGTACTCCAGCACTCTCTCTCTAGTCCCTGAAAGTAATATATTAATTAAAAAAAAGTTAGGGATTGAAGAGAGAGTACAAGAAGGCACTTGTATTGCATGCAAGCAAGCCAGGTTCAAATCCTGCACCACATATGGTCCCCGAGCACCACTAGGGAGCACTCCTCAGCATAGAACCAGGTATAGCCCATGGACACACTCAGGTCCAAACACTACCCGTCTCCCAAATGTGAGACTTAGTAGGATTAGCAGCACTGTAGCTCTGCCGTGCAAGCGGATACTCTCGGTAGCTTGCCGGGCTCTCCGAGTGGGGCGGAGGAATCGAACCTGGGTCGGCCACGTGCAAGGAAAACACCCTACCTGCTGTGCTATCGCTCCAGTCCTTAGTAGAATTTTAAATTGATCTTGGGTATTTATTTCATCTACTTCCTATGTAAATAAAGTTTCTCTATAATAGATAGAATAACATTAAATATAACCAGTATATTTAATAAATGTATTTAATAAATATATTAATACATATATTATATAAATTCCTATTGGTACAATATTTGTAAATCCTCAAAGATATCCCCGGCATCCCTTAGGGTCCCCTGAGTACCATCAGGAGTGAGTCCTGAGTGTGGAGCCAGGAGTAACCCCTGTTCATTGCCAGGTGTGATCCCAAAAGAAAGAAAATAAATAAATAAATATCCTCTCAGAGAGCCCGGCAAGCTACCGAGAATATCCCGCCTGCACGGCAGAGCCTGGCAAGCTACCCATGGTGTATTTGGTGTATTTGATATGCCGAAAACAGTAACAAGTCTCACAATGGAGACCTTACTGGTGCCCGCTCGAGCAAATCCATGAGCAACAGGATGACAGTGATCCTATCGGAGAGCCTGGCAAGCTACCAGAGTATCCCGCCCACAAGGAAGAACCTGGCAAGCTACCTGTGGCGTATTCGATATGCCAAAAACACTAACAAGTCTCACAATGGAGACATTACTGGTGCCCGCTCAAGCAAATAGATGAACAATGGGATTCAGTGCTACTGTGTTACAAAGATATAAAACATCTGAATAAGTAAAAAATTTAAAAAATATTGCTATTGTATTGCAAATAAAATCATAACAGACAGCAAAGAAAATTTAAACTTATCAAAGAAATAACAATGTAGGCTTTGATTCCAAAGATACACATGCTGTCTAAAAAAGTTACAATTGTTAACATTAATTTGTAAAATCAATATTGACACTTATATGACACAGTTATATTAGAAAAAATGCACTATTAAATGGTGCTTTCCGAGTTCTTTTATACTTATGGAGAACAGTCTTATTTGGCAGTTCCTCCGGGAGAAGTAGCCACACAACAGAGCCAAAAATTGAAAATTTTATTTTTTTAAGTTAGGAGAAACATTAAGGATGACAACAATGTTTTAAAAGTAAAAATTAAATATCCTTTTATAGTCTTGTTCAAAATAGTGAAAATTATCTTCACATAAAAATAAGCTTTCAAAATCTTGTTTGGTCTAAGCCATTAATAGATCATAAGTGCTAGAGTGTTTATTCAATCCCACTTCCCTGCCCACACAGTGAAAAGAAATTATTGACCAAAAATTCACAGAAGCTCAGCTATTATTCTCCTAGTTCCATCACACCTTAGCTAGTTACCCTGAGATATGTGTTTTGTATTCTTTCTCCCTGGGGTTCCTGGCCTCACAGAGCACCTGCTACTGGTTGCCTTCCCGTTCCAACTTCCCACCAGAATTCTCTTTCCAACTGTACCATTTTATGCACATTTCTAAGTTAGGTTCTATATCTGGGATAGACTTTCTTTTAGGAGTCTGACCCCCACTCTGAAATGCAGAAACATTCATTCAAAAAGATATGTGCAAACCTAGGAGCATTACAGCTCTTAGTACAATAACCAGAATATGGAAGCAACCCAAACATCCAACAACAGATAAATGAACAAAGAAGTTGTGATTGATATATGTATAAATTATATATGTGTGCATACACACAGAGATATTCGTACTCAAATATTATGCAGCCACAAGGAAAAGGTAAAGACATGCAGTTTGCAACAACTTGGTTGGAACTGGGGGTTATTATGTTGAGCAAAATAAGCCAGAGGAGGAGGGAGAAAGAGACAAATACAGGATGATCTCACTCATCTACAGTATTCAGGGAAACACATCAAGGGTATAAACAATTACAACCAATTATAGACTTGAATAAAACAGGTCTGGGAGTGCAAGTTTTGGGGGATGGGGTGAGGAGGAATAAATCGGTTGATTGGATTTAATACTTAATCATAGGTGGAGTGTTTGGAACACATGTGTGGTGCTGAGACAGGTAACATTATATACCAAAATCATAATGGTCCATCAAAAAATAACAAGGTGAAGGGTGGGAAGTAAAATAGAAGAATAAGAGGAAAGAAAAATCAGATCAGAGGTGACATAGGGACAGTGGTAAAGGGTCACTGGGCACTGAGGCAGTAGTGGTGTGCAAAAACTTTGGACATCAATGTTATCAACTTAAAAACTACTGTAACCTTATTACCTCAACTGAAATTCAAAAATATTTGTAAATATGAAATTTCTCTCTCTCCTTCCCTCCCACCACCACATATATTTACTGGGTATATGTGGATGGTAGTCATAAGCATCTAACTTCACCCCAAACCATTTACCTCCAAGTATTGGTTGAGTTCTCATTCACTTTATTCCCAAATTACAACAATCTTAGAGTACTGGTGGCTTACTAAACTTCCAAACCATAGTAGATTCTGGATTTTAATTTTCTTATTCTCATCCCTGAATGGTCCCTAAAAGTGTGGTAAATCCTCTTGGCTATTACTTTTGCATCAGTGGACAGCAACTGTTCACTATCTTATTGGATATTGATGCTATTAATATGTAACCCATCTTTCTGCATTTTTCTCAGTGTGTTTGTTGCTCCTTAATAACCTACCTAGCAATTATGAGATGGTGCAGCTCTTGAAATGTGACTTAAATTTATGAGTAGAGATGATT